>NW_012117110.1:599182-620297 GCF_000951035.1 Colobus angolensis palliatus
CCTCCCGTAGCCTCCACCCACCCCGCCCAGACCCGGGCGCCAGCTCTGCAAAGTCAGGCCCAGCAGCCACACGGAGGTTTGCCCGGAACCGCTGGCTCGTGCCTAAGAGCCTTAGGCACTCCTGGCCAGGCAGGACCAAAGTCGGAGACCAGTGGCCCTCTCCTGGCCTGCGCCTCCTCCGCCGCACAGCACAGACCCCACACAAGGGACCATGGACTGTGGAGCGCTCACCGCCCAGGGGCCTGGGACCTTTGGCAGTCAGGGACCACGAGGATCTTCAGGAGCACCTCTTAACTGAGTACCTGGCGCCCCCTTGTCTGAGCCAGGCTTGGGGAACTGAGAGCTCCACAGGTGCCAGGATCATGCAGTGTCCAGGCCTGGGATTTGGGGTTGGGGGGAGAGTGTCGCGGACCAGAGACTGGGGTGAGTTGCCTGTGTACTTCTGGAGGTGAAGATAAGTAAGAGGAAATGGTTGTCCCTGTCCTTGTCCTAGTCCCAGCAGGATAAGCCAAGGGTCAGGAGATTCATCTTAAAGCCTGCATTATGCCCGCACCTAAGTCCTACCACAGTCATCATTTCCTTGGGTGTCTGTCGAGTACCAAGCTCTTTGTGTCTATCTGATCTTCACAGCGGCAGTAATTCGAGCATTATCGCATTTCACCTAGGATAAATCTGAGGCTGGGGGGATAACTTGCCCACCATGAGTGGAGAAGCCGGGACTGGAACCCCTATCCGCCTCTGTCTAGAGCCTGGACTGTTCACGCCTATAAGTTGCTCTCCTGCCTTCTCTGTGGTTGCTGCCTTCCAGTTACTGTTAGAGCTTTGCCAAGAGCAGTTGGCCTTGCCTGCTTTCCTCACCCATTCTTACCTTACTTACTCTGGTGACTTCCTCTGACCAAGAAGAGGATCTTCAAGGCTGTCTCTCCACTCTATGTAAAATGACTGGATTTGTGGCAAGTGAGCAGAGGACAGGTCAGTGTGGAGACAGGGGAGGGAAGAGTAGCCAGTGAAGGGTAGGGAGGGCTAGGCTAAACTAGAACTAACTCATCTATGGACAATCGATCCTCTTTATTCATTGTAGTTGTAGTCTATAAAGTCACAGAACAATGAATTTGTGAATATGGAGCCATTGTTCCTAGGGGAAATACAGAGTTGGGTTCCTGCAAGCTCACAACATTGTTGTCAATCAATCAACACATTACCTTATTTTATGCATGTTTCTGTTTAAAGACGCCTTACTTAACATCTATTGTTGATTCCTGAACACTGAGCTCACAGCCTACAGTGCTGTAACTCATGCCTGAATGAAGCTTATCTAACTTACATATTTTCTCTGCAACGCACATCCCAGCCTTCTTCCACTTAGGAACGCTAGACTTCACCTCAGCACTGTGCCTGGGGGGTGCTCTAAGCAGCAAAATCCTCAACAAAAAAGACAAAAAATGTGAAAACATGGCAATGAAGAGAACTTCTGGCCACCCATTCACAGTGTGAAAGCTGAAACAAGAAGACAGAGGGTTGACTAGTTGGACCTTAGCTTCCAACAGGTGCCTCAAGAGATTGAAAGTGTTCAGCACTGGTTCAATGACTTTGAAAGTGCTTCAACTATTGATTATGAGGTGTTAAAATAAAAACTTTAGACAAATTTAACAGAGGTTAATTGAGCAAAGAACAGTTTGAAAATTGGGCAGCCCCCCTCACAAATCCCCAAAACAATATAGGTTCAGAGCAACTCGGGCTTCCACATGATCAGATAATATTTATGGACAGAAAACAGAGGTGAGGTACAGAAACAGAATATGATGGACAGAAAACAGAAGTGAGGTACAGAAACAGCTGGATTGATTATAGCTCAGCATTTGCCTTATTTAAACATGGTTTGAACAGTTGACCGCCTATGATTGGCCAAAACTCTGTGACTGCTTCAAGAGTAGGTTACGGTCTGTTTACACATCATTAGGTTACAGTTCACTATGTATAGAGAGACCTTTAGGCTGAACTTACAATATGTAAGAAGGCAGCTTTAGGCTAAACTTAATTTAACGGAGATGACAAATTTTAGCAAGTAACTGAATTCACAATAGGGAATCTGCAAATAATGAGAACTGATTTTTCGTGCTTCTCATATCAGAGTATCAGTAAAGGAATAGCCACATTAACATTTCAAAACACTTAGGATGCGGCAGGCACTGTTCCAGATACTTTGCTTGTACCGAGTCATCCTGTCATCACAACAGCCTATGGGGTAGATATTATTATTATTATTATTATTTTGTTGTTGTTGTTGAGACGGAGTCTCGCTCTGTCGCCCAGGCTGGAGTGCAGTAGATATTATTTTTATTCCCATTTTGCAAATGAGGAAACTGAAGTGGAAAGGTTTAAACACCACATGTTCTTAGCAACTAGACGATACCACTCTTTACATCATTCATATTCTAAAACCAACCCTGCCATATCATGGAGTCAAATCCAAAAAAGTCACATGAATATGCAAGATGAAATGGAGAATTCAAAGAAATATTATGCTTATGCAGTGGCGGCTGCATTAAGCAGAGCTCCCGGTGTCTGCAACTCAAGAAGGCACCGAGAATGCCTCTGGAGTTGGGGGACTTTGCTGGGAACGTTAGAGATGCACTGCTCTGCTTTAAGGTATGAATGGCTCAGCAGGACTTCCTGTCTCATTTCCGTTGGGCAGTCTGATTCCTGAGCCAGCCTCCAAGGAGTGCCCCCACCAAGTACTCAGACCAGGACTGAGCCTTTCTCTCCCACAGGTTCCATATAGCAGAAGGCCAGCCCCCTCAAAGAGCAGGTATTCCAGGAGTGAAAAGCAGTAGAGAAAACATCACCAATACCTTTATAGAACTTTTGCCTTCCCGTTAACCCTAGCAGGTCAAGCAATCCTATGTGAGTGGCCAAGGTACTGTAAGTTGGGACAACAAAGAGCTGCAGAGGAGGGCCTCCACTGGGGGTGCTGGCTGGACCTGACAGATGTTGTGCACAGAATCATGGCCTCACCACCCCTCAGTCACTCACCCACACTTCCCTTCCATCCTTACCCCCTCACCTGAGGCTTGGCCCAAATGTTTAAATAAGACATTGCCAAAGGCATGGTGTGTTGAGAGATTGGGAAGTGGGAAGAACAGAAATGAATAAACCCCAAAGGAGCTAATCTGGCTGATTTGGCTGTTGAGTGTGGCCACCTACCCAATCACTATCTGGGGAGGTTCAGGCCCCTCCCTGCCTACCTCCTGGGCTCCCTTCCTGTGAGAATACCCTCCACTTGGGGACAATGGCAATGCATTTAGACTCTGAAGGGTCAAGGAAACTGAGTTCCATTTCCTCCCTAAGATCCATCTTCTTGGCTTCCTGGTTTTCACTGTCTCAGGACCTGCTTCTTCCTAGATGAATTTCAGAGATTCCTACCCGCACTCCCAGCTTTGCCTGTTGATCCCAACCCAACAAGCACACAGTACAACATTCACATGAGAGATACACATTGAAGACTAAGAAAGGAACTATTGATGATGGTGGTGTTGGGGTGTGTGTAAGTTTTGTCCTTAGAGACAAGGAATATCAATTTGGGCATCAGCCTTAATTTGTTATTGATACAGAAATGCTCTTTCTGGTTACAGCTGTGAAGTGGGCTTGGGAAGCACACTCAAGAAGGCTGTGTTGGAGGCTTAGAGAAAAAGAGTACTTGGAGGCAAGTACTCCAGTAGAAGGTACCATTGACTGCAGCAGGCACCAAAGATACACTCTCAGCTAAGGCCACCAAGAGATAAAACATCTGGGGCCAAGTGCAGTGGCTCATGCCTGTAATCCTGACACTTTGGGAGGCCAAGGCGGGCGGATCACTTGAGGTTAGGAGTTTGAACCCAGCCCGGCCAATGTGATGAAACCCCATCTCTACTAAAAAATACAAAAATTAGCCAGACATGGTGGCATGCACATGTAGTCCCAGCTACTTGGGAGGCTGAAGCAGGAGAATCACTTGAACTGGGAGGCGGAGGTTGCAGTGAACTGAGGTCACACCACTGCACTCCAGCCTGGGCAACAGAATGAGACTCTATCTCAGAAAAAAAAAAAAAAGAACACATCTGGATGTTAGGTGAACATGGTGCCTTAGGGGCACGAAATTAGCTAGCGAGTGTTCTTCAGGAAAAACCTATAAAGGAGTGAGGGAAGCAGGATAGGTAAGGGGCAAGACTAGCGCAAGCTGTGACTGAGATCAAGTCTAACCTTCATGTGATCCTCGGGGATCCTGGAACAGAAACCACACCATAGATTTGCCCTGACTTGAAGCACCAGGACCAACTGCTGACCCAGGTGCCAGTAAGTCACTGCCTCCACTGGAGCTGAGTGGTGGTATACGGTGGTATAACCTCCAAGGTGGCTCCCAGTGGCCAAGGACAATGCTCCAGGAAGGTATCAGCCTTTAGCTGCTGCACCAAATATGTGCTGGGAAGAGGTGTGCCTGCTGGTAGAGAAATCGGACAGGGCATCCTCCCTAATGGCATCTACCATGCCTGGTTTTCAGGATGTACCCCTAGTCCCACACAGGAAATATGCTCAACTAGTACTGATGGTTTTCTGACTAGAGTGGGTCCTTCTTTTGAATAGAAATTTGCTGTATAAAATTTGTTCAAGTCTTCATCCAGTTGCTCATAAGCAAGAACAGCCATTGGGAGGGAAGTGTAGTGACAGGAAGTGCTTCTACTGAGTGAGGGGCTCTGTGTGCTTTGGCAGAGCCTCGCTTTTGGTTTTTCCCCTCAGACTTCATTTAGATCCCAGGTCTTCAGGAGCCTTAGAGGTGCCAGGTCTGTGATCAAGTCAGGAGCTTAGGAATTAGTATTGCTGCAGCACTGGAGGTCTGAGCTTATCAAAATCTCTGTCAGGAGGGTGAAGGTGGTGTTTGGACAGTCTCTTTCTAGAAAGTCCCCAGTCTTTAGGGTGGGGCAGGGAGAGCTAGAGTGCCCTAAGATTCTGTGAAGGATAGCATTGGGGTTTGGTGAGCCTTCCCAGGACCAGCAAACTCGCCAGACCCCAAATCCAAGGCCAATTCCCCTCTGGCCTTCAGGGCTAGGAAGGTGCTGATCAGCATGCACATGTACACATGCCCATCTCTAGGCAGATTCCACTGTGGAACACAAGCGGAACACAAATACTCTGAGGATAATAGGTTGGCCAGTGCCTTGGGACTCATCTCACTCTGCCCTTCACAAGACCCTTGTCTTCCCCTCAGAGGTGCAAGGCAAGTGTAGAGAGTACTGGAACTACAGTCAGAAACTCCAGTTCCAGTGCGGGCGTGGCCACAGATTGAGGGCTTCTAGGCAGGCCATTTTGCCTCTCTGAGCATCGGCTTTCCCCTTTATATTGTGAAAGTATGAAAGTTAGAAAGTTTTGGCCAGGTATGGTGGCTCACACCTGTAATTCCAGCACTTTGGGAGGCTGAGGAGGGCGGATCATGAGGTCAGGAGTTCGAGACCAGCCCAACCAACATGGTGAAACCCCATCTCTACTAAAAATACAAAAATTAGCTGGGTGTGGTGGCACATGCCTGTAAACCCAGCTACTCAGGAGGCTGAGGCAGGAGAATCACTTGAACCCAGGAGAAGGAGGTTGCAGTGAGCCAAGATCATGCCACTGCACTCTAGCCTGGGCAGCAGAGAAAGACCCCATCTCAAAAAAACATAAAAAATAAAATAAAAAATAAAAAGTTCCTTCTGGTGTAATTTGTGAGGTTGTCTTATACTTTGCTTGTGTATTACAGCAATACCTTGCAAATCTAGAACTCAACCCTGCAGGTCTCTCCTAGTTTCACTACAACCAGATTGGTAATAGAAAACACCTCTCAGCATCCAACTAACATCACAGATTTGAGCATATTGCATATTAGCAAACATTTAGGTCTCAGTCAAGACTACTGATTCTTACTTTGCATACAATTTTAACAAGTTTGTTCATCTGAGTTTCAAGAGTAAATCAGAAGCTATAAATTAGAAAGGGACAGAATGCCTGCTAAAACGCATACTGACAGGATAGAGGTGCTACAGAAAAACATAAAAGCACCCAAAAAGTCAAAAATCACCATTGTTTGGTGCAGCTTAGTTCACCTCAGTGGAGCCTGAGAAGAAGGCACAGTACTGTGTTCATGCTCACAAAACCAGGTTATGAACCCATTTGTCCATGAGATTCTGTTTATGAATGTGTGAAAGTACATGTTACATTTTAGAAAAATATTCACATGCAAAAGAGTTAAATTTAAGAAAAGGAAAACAAAAACCAGTAATACATATGCCTGTAAAAATTCACCTTGGTTTAACCCAAAAACTCACATCTAGAACATCATCTCTGACAACTCTAGATCACCAGGATTTTATTCCAGAATTAATCTGAGCAAAACAGCAGAGTGTAAAGTAAGAAATCTTATTCCTCTAAAGACAGCACCCTTTATTGTTTAAAAACGTGACATCGGTTTTCTGACAAATCGTCAAGAAGAGTCGCGCACGAAAGCATTTTCTCTGGCGCCGCCTTGCATGTCATTCCCTATGCACCACGAAATGAGACTCGCCTGTTTAGTCTGCTTTCCTGTGTTCCTTACACTCTCCGCTTGGCAATATTTGGGCTGGAAGCACCACAAAGGAATACTTGAAAAGTATTTTTTCAAATATAAGTTCAATAAAAACATTTTTATGTGTTAAGTTTTGCAAAACACATTAACTTTGGGAGGATTTTGATAGCCAATTAAGCATTTCTATCCCTTCCTTTCCCAGACTCAGGCAAAAATGTTCTATGGATGAGTGAAAAACCAATTTTCTTCAGACCCCACCATTTGCATCTGGTCAACTTTAGACCTAAAGAACAATTCAATTCAACACAGTATGATGCAGTACATATTTATTGACAATCTACCTTGTGTCAGACATGTGCAAAGTCTTGGGAATACAATGACATAACAAGAGATAGCACCTGCCCTGCAGAAGCTAATGAGATACAGTGTGATAAATGTTCTCAGAGGTTTAAGGGCAGGAAGCTATAAATGCACTGGGTAAAACAGCAACTAATTCAGTTGTGAGGATATTAGACGTTTCTTAGGAAAATATTTCAATTCAGAACTAAAATTTTAGTATAAGCACAGGATTTTATCATTAAAAATTGTATTCTCCTTCTGTGATTTTTCTCCAGTCAAAACAATCTACAATCCCAAATACATGTTTTAAAATAATATAAATGGGCCAGGCTTGATGGCTCATGCCTGTAATTCCAAAACTTTGGGAGGTCAAAAGCTGGAGGATCACTTGAGCTCAGGAGTTCAAGACCAGCCTGGGGAACATGGCAAAACCCTGTCTCTACAAAAAAAGAAAAAAAAATTAGCCAGGTGTGGTGGTGCACACCTGTGGTCCCAACTACTTGGGAGGCAGAGGCAGGAGAATTGCTTGAGCCTGGGAGATGGAGGTTACAGTGAGCCAAGATTGCACCATGCACTCCAGCCTGCATGATGGGAGTAAAATCCTGTCTCAAAAAATAAATAAAACAAAATAAATGCCTGGGAGGTGGGGTATGTCTAGGAAAGAATGAATACATTTATCACATGTTCTAGAACAAATCCTATCTGCCCACTTTCATATTGTTCCCATATATGGGTTTGTGTGCACACACCTTCAGCCTAATAAGGAATTGAGGGAATATTATAGGGTATCTGTGGTAAACAGATTCTAGTGGGGCCCCAGTGACTATCACCTCCTGGTATTCATACCGTTGTGTTCAGTGTGGCAGAGGCAAAGCAAAGTGTTCACCAAATCTCTTTGGTATGACTGCTTCCCAGATGCTTTAGGAAGGTTACAATTCCCAGTCTTCTTGCAGTTAGGCAGAGCCATTGAGTCATCCTAGCCAATAAAATAAAAACGGAAGTGATCCGTATCACTTTCTGGTTGAGGCAATGAAAAGCTCACTGTGGATTCTCCAGGCTCTGTCTTCCCCTTGGGCAGTTAACACAGAGGCTGTGGGTTGGCATGCAGAGCCACAAGATCAAAGGATCCTGGCTCCCTGAACCACCCCATGAAGGACAGTTACCATGGGCAGTCAGCCAACCTATGCCAGATTTCACACACATAAGAAATTAACTTTATCTGTTCAGCATCTGAAATTTTTATTTGTTACTGCAGCATAAACCTAGTCTGTACTAATGCATTTGAATCACAAAGTGAAAATGGAATTGGCAAAAGGTAAGTAGACAGGCCAGACACAGTGGCTCATGCCTGTAATCCCAGCACTTTGGGAGGCCAAGGCAGGCAGATCACTTGAGTCCAGGAGTTCGAGACCAGCCTGGGCAACATGGTGAAACTCCATCTCTACAAAAATACAAAAATTAGCCAGGCATGGTGGTGGGCACCTGTAATCCCAGCTACTCGGGAGGCTGAGACATGAGGATTACTTGAGCTGGGGAGGCAGAGCCAAGATCACACCACTACAACCCAGCTTGGGCAAAAAAAAAAAAATAAAGTTAAGTAGACAGAGGTAGGCAGTAGGCAGGGGCCAAGTTTTAAAGGCCATGTATACCATGCTATCGGGTTTCAAACTTTACCCTAAGAGCAAAGGGTTGCTTAGGATAATATTTGGCAGAGCAATGACATAATAAGACTGGCCCTTCAGAATGATTACTCTGGCTGTGTTTCTAGTAATATAAGCAAGAGCTCATAATAGCCTAACCTGGCATGAGTGACAGTGGGAATACAAGAAAATAGATGGATTTGAGAGTTACTAGAAAGGTAGAATTGATAAGATGTGGTGAATGATTTAAAGAGTAGGGCACTAGGAGAAGTTCAGGCTGACTTCTTGATTTCTGGCATGTGAAATGGACAGCTTGGTGTCATTCACTGATATAGGGTATGTAAGAGGAGGCTTGTGTTAGTTAGGAGGGGGCACCCAGAGATGATGGCTTCACTTGGGGCATTTTGAGTTGGAAATGCCTTTAGATCTAGAACCAGGAAGATGCCTGGTCTGGAAATGTATATCGATGACTCATCAGCACATATGGTTGACGCATGAAACCATGGAAGTTCATGGTGTGGGTAAAAATAGCTAGCTACCTTCATCTGCCATCTATTCATATGTCTATCAGGAAAGGAATTTCTAAATGTTATATAATGTGCAAGTAATACATGTATAATTCCCCCCAAACAGTGAAAATATCAACATTTATTTCTCTTTCTCAAAAAACCAAAATCAAGGTTTTGCAGTCCATTCATTGTGAGCCACTTTTTATTTCAGCCTGGGTCTTCACCATTTGCTCATATGGCTCAGTGACTCTGGCTTGAAAGAAATTTTCCCGGCTCTGTTTTTTTGCTCTTCCATTGTGAACTTCAATTTGAAAGATACATCCAGAAGCCCCTGATTCCTCCAAGGCAAATTTGATATTTAATCTGAGCCTGGGTCTCTGGTTAACCATCAAAGCAAGAGTAGGACTTACTCAGCATTTCCCATGAAATTGGTAAATGCTATTTCATCAAATGTGTTCCAGAGCCGTGTATTTTTATTGTTGTTTTTAAAGACTAAGAAAAAAATCAAAAGACTTTATGAAAAAAGTATCCCCAAATTCATATATGGGGCCAGGAAAATTAAGAACAAACTATCCAGTGTTCTGCAAAGCCTAAATAAGGAAAACAGAAAAGAAATTTTAAAAAACTGATACTGACATGAAGTTTCAGGTCACGTGGAGACTTCTGATCCCAGAGGATGATTTGAGCATTAACATTTTACTCAAACCAGCCATTCCTCACTGAAATTATCAAATAAATAAGATAAAAAATTCCATATGAATGCTGGAAACTGGGGAAGATGATCATCCCTAGAACTGCAACTCAGGGAGGGTTGATGAGATACAGCCCTGGTATTGCTCTGGCAGCAGTGGCTCTCATGATAACAGAAGAGAGCTGTGCACTATGAGTGTCCTTCTTTGACTCTGCCAGGAAGGTAGGGAGAGCACTCTGAAAATAAATAGTGTAACAAGTATTGAAATAGAGAGAGTAACTAATACAGATTTACAATATTGCTTTTTCCTTCTGCCTTTAAAGATAGAATGATTCTTTACTTGTTCAATCAGCCATGATACTTCTCTGATTAGAGTGAATCAGATTAATTTCTTACTTAAAAAATGTATGAAATCACCTAAAGAAAAAAGGATCTAGGAGATCAGAAAAAAAGAGAAACAGCCAGGCAGCTGAAAGCAGTCTGTAGAGTTTTAGAGATCAGAAGCTCAAAGGAACAGTTGCTGTGATAGCTGGGATTTTGCAGGGAAGAATGTGAAAAGACAGCTTTAAGAAGACTTGAGAGAGTGATGTTAGCAATATGGCAGAATGGGAGGTTCCAGCTCTCGTCCCCTAACAGAATACAGGGTTGGGCAACCACGCACAGATGAGAATAAATTTGTGGGAGCCCCAGAGCATAGTCAAGATCCCAGCACCCTGGTGGAGCAAAGAATCTGTGCATAAACACATTTAAAAGGATAAGAACAGTTTCACTTTGTCTGCATCACCTCTCCCCCAAAGTGGCACAGCTTGATGCCAAGAGAGGCCCCCTTGGCCCATGACTTCTTCCATAGGGGAAAGGGAGAATGAAGTCAGTGCTCAGCTTCCCCATCCTTACAAAATGCTGCCTAGGAGGCCCACTTCTATCTGCCCCATCTAGAACACTGAGGGGATCTGCATGACTGAATTGTCTGTGGACAGCTAGAAGCCAGGAGAAGGGGAGGAAGTGCAGAACAACTGGCACACAGTCTCAACAACCAGTCATGGATCTTGTGAACCAACACATAAACTCTACCAAGCAGCCCTCCCAAGACCCCTCCAGGACGACTCACTCGAGGACTCCCCTGAACCAGCCAACACACTTCCTGAGCACCTCATGCACCTCCCCATGGATGGCACCCTATGCATCCCTGTGCACAGCCTGCACGAGTTCTCACAAACAGCACAAGGATCTCAACAGCAGGTGTGGATTTTAGCAATCATCTCAACTTCACTGGCTTGGGTGAACCACCACAATCTTGATATTTCAGGACACTTCCCTAGAGAAAATAAACAGGAGAATTTCAATACAAAATATAGCGCTGCAGGATCAAGAGAAGATACACAATCCTAAGACTTGTCATCTAATAGGGAACAAGAAGAGCAGTGTGGGTGTATCCATAAAAAAGAGATCTAAGATACCCCCAATATCTTTAGCTAGGCTCACTGGTGAAGTAAAGACTGGAAGACATGACTGCTTCTTCAAATGCAAAGATAGCAATGCAAAGCTTCAATGAATACGAAGAATCACGGAAATATACCACCAAAGGAACAAAATAAAGCTTCAGTGGCTGACCCCAGTGAAATGTAGATCTATGAATTGCTGACAAAAATTGAAAATAATCATCTTAAGCCCAGTGATCTACAAAAGTACACAGAGAAACAACTAAATGAAATCAGGAAAACAGTACATGAACAAAATGAGAAGTTCAGCAATAAGATAGGAATCATAAAAAAAAAGAACCAAACATAAATTCTGAAGCTGAGGAATAAAATGTGTGAAAATTTCAATAGAAAGCTTCAGTAGTAGACTCAGTCAAGCAGAAGAAAGAATCAGCAAACTCTAGGACAGATCATTTAAAATTATCCAGTTCAAGGAGCAAAAAAAAAGAAATAAACTTAAGAAAACTGACAGAATTTATGGGACGTTATCAAGTGAATCAATATAGGCATTACAGGAATTCTAGAAGGATCAGGGCAGAAGAAAGGAGTGGAAAGCTTATTTTTAAAAAATGGGTTGGGCGTGGTGGCTCGAGCCTGTAATCCTAGCACTTTGGGAGGCCAAGGCAGGCGGATTGCCTGAGCTCAGGAGTTTGAGACCATCCTGGGCAACACACTGAAACCCCATCTCTACTAAAATACAAAAAATTAGCTGGGCATGGTGGCGTACACCTGTTGTCCCAGCTACTCGGGAGGCTGAGGCAGGAGAATTGCTTGAACCCAGGAGGTGGAGGTTCCAGTAAGTCAAGATCGCGCCACTGCACTCCAGCCTGGACGACAGAGTGACACTCCATCTTCCCCCACCAAAGAAAAAAAAAAAAGATGACAGAATAACCCCCAAATCTGGAGAAGAAAATGAATATTTATCTCTATGAGGCCCAAAGAACTCCAAATAGTTGAGCATCAAGAAGTCTTCACTGAGACACATCATGATCAGGTTTTCAAAAGTCAAAGACAAACTGAGAATTTTGAAAGCAGCAAGAGAAAAGTGACATCACATAGAAGAGAACTGCCACCCACCCCATTAAGACGATAAGCAGATTCTCAGCAGGTCGGGACAGTGGGATGATATTTTCAAAGTACTGAAGGAAAAAAACTGCAAACCAAGAATACTATACCTGGCAAAACTGTCCTTCAAAAATGAAGAAGAGATAGACTTTCTTAGACAAGCAAAGGCTGAGAGCATTTATCACAAATAGATCTGCTTTATAAGAAATATTAAAAAGAGCTCTTCAAGTTGAGACAAAAGGACACGAATCAGCACCATGAAAACATATAAAGGTATAAAATTCACAGGTAAGTTAAGTATAGAGTCAAATTCAGAATATTCTAATATTGTAATGGTGGTGCATAAATCACTTTTAACTCTAATATAAGGTTAAAAGACAAAAATATTAAAATATGCAGTGATTTGTTAATGGTTACACAATGTAAAAAGCTGCAAATTGTGACCCTAATAACATAAAATTTGGGGGAATAAAAGTGTAGGGATTTTGTATGCAATCAAAATTAAGTTTTCAGCTGAAATAGATCATTATAACTATAATATGTTTTATGTAAACCTCATGGTAATCACAAAGAAAAAAACTAAAAGCTGATTTTTTGAAAAGATAAACAAAATTGACAAACTTTAACCAAGTTAAGAAAGAGATGACCCAAACAAAATTATACATGAAGGAGGAGACATTACTACTGAAATTACAGAAATACAAAGGATCGTAAGAGACTATGATGAACAATTATATGACAGCAAATTGGATAACCTAAAAGAAATAGATAAATTCCTAGAAATATACACCTACCAAGAATGAACCATGAAGAAAGAGAAAATATAAACAGACCAGTAATGAGAAAATAAGTTTAATCAGTAATCAAAAATTTCGAAAAAAACAAAAGCGCAAGACCAGATTGTTTAAATGTTACCAATCATTTGTAAAGAATGAATTCTCATTCTTCTCAAACTCTTCTAAAATATTAAAAATGAAGGAACACATCCAAACTCATTCAATGAGGCCAGCATTACCTTGCTATCAAAGTCAGCCAAGGACTACAAGAAAAGGAGATCATGGACCAATATTCCTAATTAATATAGATGCAAAAATCCTCAACAAAATCCCAGCAAACTGAATTCAACTGCCCATTAAAAGAATCATACACCATGATCAAGTGGAATGGTTCAACATATGCAAATCAATCAATGTGATATATCATATACTGCTGCAATTGCCCTGGCCAAGGGACCAAGTCCAGCAGTCTTGGCAGTTTGTGGAGGGCTGACCCACCACCCCCTCCCTTCCCACCTCCCTGAAGCCACCTGAGCTGCCACCTAGAGCCACAAGACTGCTGCTGCTGCAGTGGCTCCATCTGGATATCCAGCCCAAAAGCCTTGGCAGTCTCTGGGTGCTTGACCCACCACCCAGCTCCATCACCCCTCCCTGAAACCACCTGAGCTGCTCCTGCCATGATCCCCCTAGCCCAGGGTCTCACCCTAGTGGCCTTTGCATTCTCTAGATGCCCAGAACCACTCCAGCTGCTGCCTCCATGGGTGATTTGGTCCTGGGACACAGCACAGCTACTACATGTGTGCCTGCAAACAACTCCAAGGCCCCCCAGCACAGGACCTTATCCCATTGCCATGTGTACCACAGGCTAATCACTGCAGCCAGGCTACTGCATGCTGTCAGCCCTAGCTCCACAGCTGTACATGCATAAGCAGTGGCCCTGCCCCCTGGCTTCTTCCCCCATTACTATATTTGCACCCACAGCTAGCCCTTGCAGCTGCACGTGCACATACATATCCAGTGTGCCTCCCAGATGCACCCTTTTACACACATAAAGACAGCCTCTAACCCCTTTCACCAGCTTGCACTTGACCCCTGTACTTTTGCATGTGCAATCTGCCAGCCCACCCTGCCATCTGTGCACTCATAGTTGGCCCCAGGCCCTTCCTCTTACCCCAGTTCTTGCCACCATGCATGAGATGAGCCTGCAACTGGCCTCTGCTGTCATAGATGTGCCTGTAGCCAGCCACCATAGCATACCATGTGCACACCATTGGCCCTGGTCCCTGGCCACTGGACCCAGAGGTGCAGCTGAGGACCCTAACAGCCCTCACAGCCTCAACATAATGAAGGATAAAAATCATATAATCATCTCAGTAGATGTAGAAAAAATTTAACAAAATTCAGTATTCTTTAATGATAAAGACTCTCAGTGAACTAGGTATAGAAAGAATATGCCACATCATATATGGTAATAAAAATCATACATGATAAGCTCAAAGCTACCATTACACTCAACAGTGAAAAGCTGAAAACTTTTCCTCTAAGATCAAGAAAAAGATAAGAATGCCCACTCTTACCAATTCTATTTAACATAGTACTGGTAGTCCCAGCCAGAGCAATTAGGCAAGAAAAAGAAATAAAAGGTATTTAAATTGGAAAATAAGAAGTAAAATTGTCTTTGTTTGCTGATGACAGAATTTTATACATAGACTATACACACTGTTAGAAATAATAAATGAATTTGGTAAAGTTGAGAAATATAAAATCAACATATAAAAATCAGTTATGTAATATACACTACCAAAGATCTATCCAAAAAACAAAAAAAAAAAAACAAGAAATTAAGAAAACAATTCCATTTGCCATAGTATCAAAATGAATAAAATACTTAGGCATAGATTTAACTAAGGAGGTCAAATATCTCTACACTGAAAATTATAAAACATTGATGAAAGAAATTAAAGTAGACACAAATAAATGAAAAGATAAACCATATTCATGGATTAGAAAAATCAATATTGTTAAAATGTCTGTATTAGCCAGAGTGATCTACAAATTCAATGCAACCTCTAGCAAAATTCCAATAGAATTTTTCACAGAAATATAAAAAGAATCCTAAAATTCATACAGAACCACAAAAGACCCCAAATAGCCAAAACAATCTTGAGTAAGAAGAACAAAGCTGAAACAAAATAGAGAATTCAGAATTAAACCCACACATATACAGCCAACTAATTTCTGACAAAGGCATCAAGAATACACAATGGGAAAAGGACAGTCTCTTTAACAAATGGTGCTGAGAAAACTGTACATCTACAAGCAAAAGAATGAAATTGGACCCTAACCTTACACTATACATAAAAATCAACTCAAAATAGATTAAAGAATTAAATGTAAGATCTAAAACCATGAAAGAAAACATAGGAAAAGGTTCCTTGACATTGGTCTTGGCAAGAATTTTTTGGCTATGACACCAAAAGTACAGGTAACAAAAGCAAAAATAAGCAAGATTGCATCAAACTAAAAAGCATTTGCACAGGAAAAAAAATGAAAAACATATGGATGGGGGAAAATAGTTGCAAACCATATATTGGATAAAGGGTTAACACCTAAAATATATAAGGAACTCATTCAACTGCAAATGGCCAAAAGGTACAAGGAAAGTGCTAAACAACACTAATCATCGTGAATGCAAATCAAAACCACAATGTGATATCACCTCGCACCTATTACAATGGCTTTTTAGTGACAGTGCACTTAAAAACAGTGATCATGCCACAGATCTCTTTAAAAAAAAAAAAAGTCAAGAGATAACAAAAGTTGACAAGGATGTGGAGAAAAAGGAACTCTTTCATACTCTTATTGGGAATGTAAATTAGTACAGCCACTATGGAAAACAGTACGGAAGTTCCCCGAAATTAAAAATAAAACTCATATGATTCAGCAATTCCACTTCATATCCACTCAAAGGATATGAAATCTGTATGTCAAAGAGATACCTGCACTCCCAGGTTCATCACAACATTATTCACAATAGCCAAGATATGGAAACAACCTAAATGTCCATCAACAGATGAATGGATAAGGACATTATGGTATATGGCATATACTGGAACAATATTCAGCCATAAAAAGAAGGAAATCCATGGGTGGATTATGTTAACTTAATGTTCACTTAACATTATGTTAAGTGAAATAAGCCAGACACCAAAAGACAAATACTGCATGATCTCACTTATATGTAGAATCTAAAATAGTCAAATTCATAAAAGCAGAGAGTAGAATGGTAATTGGCAGGGGGGCTTGTGGAAGGGGGAACTAGAGTGGTGATGGTTAAAGGATGCGAACTTTCAGTTATGCAAGATGAGTAAGTTCTGAAGATCTACTCTGTAGCGTAGTGCCTATAGTTAACAATATTGTGTTGCACACTTAAAATTGCTAAAAGAATAGATCTTGTATTGTGTTCTTACCAAAGCAACAATGCTACTAATAATAAAGGGAACGGGAGGAAAAAATACATAGTGAAACAGAAAGAGTAAGTAATTATACCTAAATATGTTTGAAAAATCAGTATGTGTTAAAGGTGACATTTTAATTCAGTGGAAAAAAGTGTAAATTATTGGCTAGATATTTAGTGGGAAATGTTACATATCAACTTCCTTCATTTCTATAAAATAAATTTCAGATGAGTTAAGGATTAGTATGCAAGAAGAAAAAAAGTAAAGTAGAAAATTCAGTGATTTTATAATATTAGAGTTGAGAATAATGCTAGAAAATTGAAAGGAAACGAATGATCAATTTGATTATATGTATTTTAAGAATATTGGTATAATAGGCAAACAACACACACGTGCGCACACACACACAAAGACAATTGGCAAACTGGAAAATATATTTTAAATTCACATAATAGATAAAGGATCAAAGATAGTAATAAATAACTCATTAATCAGAGGTAAATGCTAATAGAAAATTAGGCAATGAATACAGTAAGAAGTAAAAATTGCCAATAACTATATGAAAAGATCAGCGTCACTAGTAAGCAGAGAAATGCAAATTAAATAATACGGGTATATCTTTTTACCTGTCAGATGGACACATTTCAATAATTATTTTTACCCAGAACTAATAAGAATAGAAGCAAATGAATATCCACATGCTGATATAAGAAATACAAACTGATGTAACCATCAAGAAGTTCAAGTATAATATGGAGGAGGTTAATTAATATACAAATTTAAATATATCTAAGTTGAATATGTTTGTCATTTTGACCCATTTTTTTCTATTTCTAGAAATGTATCATAAGGAAATAATTGAAGTTATATATATATAGATGATTGCTACCAGTTCTTCTATAATGTAAGAAAACTGGAAACGTGTAACAATAGGAGGTTAGTTAAATAAGTTATGATATAGACATACAATAAAATACCATGTAGCCAATAAATCATAAGACTTAGATCTACAGTTATTAATATAGAAAGATAAAATTATGATATAGAATTCTTATTTGTATGAATGAATATATATATAAATACATAAAATACATATAATTATGCAAGGACAAAACTGGAAGAATATAATGAAAATGTTGATAATAGTAATTATTTTGAGGTTGTGGGATTAAGGGTGATTTTCACTTTCTTCTTATGATTTTACATGCATTCTGAATTTTTCTACAATATGACTGTTTTACTTTTATAATTAGAAAAATAAAGCTATTTTAATTTTAAAAATTGTTTTGACATCTAAAAAGTCATGGATATATATTTTGTCCCAGTGCAGTGGCTCATGCCTATAATCCCTGCACTTTGGGAGGCCGAGGTGGGTGGATCACCTGAGGTCAGGAGTTCTAGACCAGCCTGACCAACATGATGAAACCCCGTCTCTACTAAAAGTACAAAAAATTAGCTGAGCATGGTAGTGCGCACCAGTAATCCCAGCTACTCGGGAGTGTGAGGCAGGAGAATCGCTTGAACCCAGGAGGTGGAGTTTGCAGTGAGCCGAGATCGCGCCACTGCACTCCAACCTGGGCAACAAGAGCAAAATTCCATCTCCAAAAAAAAAAAAAGTCATGGATATATTTTACAAAAAACATAAAATTTGAACGATTCTTTCTAAAGACTGAAAAAAAAAAGACTATTTGATTCAAGTTGTACAACAAACTTTTGGATGTATGAGAGCCTTAAGGCAGGAGCACACAGTGCAGTTTTCTTTCTGACAGTTTGTTGGAAGTCAATGGGTGCCAACCCAGTGCCAGGAACCAGGCTAAAGATGCTGCCTGTGACCTTGTTCCTGGGTATCTTGTGGAAGGTTCAGCATCTAATCATGCTAGATGAAGCCCTAGACCAATATCTATAGCTGTAGACCTAGATTATTGACCAGGTCTTGGAGCAAAAGTTGACCACCCTGACTCTGGAGAGTATCGCTACTAACGGTTACAGGCCTGCCTGTTTTCAGAGTTCCAATCGTCCTGCAATTGTCCTGGTGACAGAATAACTCTTACCAGGATATTTTTTCTTTTAGTCAGAGTCTTAAGCATTTCTATAAATTCTGCTTTCTCCTGTTGCAGGCAATCCTGGCGGCAGAGCTTGTGGCTTTACAAAGTGAATAATGTCATCATTTGACCTCTGGAGAGAGCTCTGGTCTCATCTAATCATGTTTGGTTGCCTTTGGTTTCCCGGAGTTTCTAAGATTTTATCAACCCAATTCTGTCTATCCATCTATCTTGGCCATTTCCCTTGGGGCTGCTCTGATCTACATATTTATCTATCTATCTATCTATCCTTTATTCTAAACTATAGTCATGTAGCTAGGCATGAGCTATATATCCATTTCTTATTCTGAACTATAGGCTAGCCCTATTCTCTCTCAGTTCACAGGTAAACACATATTTCAACATATTTGTATTTCCAAAGTATTTCTCCAAATTTAGCCTAGTGGAGTCAGCCATAGAAAGACAGAAGTAAAATTTATAAAAGTAAAAATTCTAGGACTGCCAACAGCCTCCACTGTTCAGTCAGTAGAGACAGTCTGCCTTTCTCTTTCTGAATTTTATCTAAAGTGTGGTAGAGATGGCAAGGGGCCCCCCAAAATCTGCTATTCCTTTCTTCTAAAGAAATAGCGTTTGAGCTGGGTACCTGTTTTCCCAGTAAGACTAGACTTTCCAGACTCACTTGCATTTAGGTGTAGTGATGTAACTAAGTTCTTGCCAATGAACTGTGGGTAGAAATGATGATTCTGTTTGCAGATATGATGCATAATTCACTGAATGTACATGAACTTGCTCTTCTTCTCCCCAGCTGAAATGTTGATATGACAGCAACCCAACTTTGACCATGCAGATGATGATAATATCTTGAAGAATGGTTAAGAAGAAAGGAACCTGAGAGCCTGAATGACTACATGAAGCAGTTTAGCCCTCGTATCTGGATTACCTGTCAGGAGAGAAAAATGAAGTTCTATATCTTTTACTAGGAATATGATTGAATCTTTTTGTTACAGCAACTTAACTTTTACCCTTGCTAATATACATAGGCCATAGGTTTCTCTCAGTCCCACATCTAGCCCAGACCTGCCTGTCTCCCCTCTAGTTTGAGTCATGCCATAACGGAAACATAGGTTCAGTTGCTCACCATTTGTAGAGTCCAATTAACAAGAGTAAGATCTGGTATAAAGAAAGTAACTTTTTATTCCAAAGCTAGGTTAGGGGGAGAAAAACAGGCTTCCTGCCTTAAGGGAAACACCTTGCTTCTAAGGCACAAAGCAGGGGCTTTTAAAGGGGGGACTTGGCATGAATGGCATACAGAGGAAATGGCAAGCAGGTGGGGGCCTCCATGACTTGCTTTGGTGCCACTGGGTGGTTGAACTGGCGCCTCTGCAGGCAGAACTAGGTTGTAAAGGTGACCCTTGTCTCCAGATGCTCTCCAGGTAGGAGAGAGTTTCATAGCGGGCATACTATAAGTTGTAAATTGACTGTTGTCTCTAGAGGTGGAATCTCCTGGTGGAAGAGGTTTCTGCTCTGGAGCTTCTAAGCACATGATTAGATAGCTTGCCCTGTAGGGAGTGTTTGATGAAGGGAAGGTAAAGGGTCATAATTGCATTTATAAAGAGCTAAGTAGGAAGTAGGGAACAGGGGAAAAGGAGGAAAGAGAAAAGAAGAAAAATAATAATTTTTAAAACATTAATTCTCTTTCTCTTAGAAAAATGGGGATACTCGGTTACAATTGCTTAGCATCCTAATCCTACTAATTTCTTACTGTGTTCCCTCATAGCCCAGAGTGATATTTGCATTTTCTGTAATACCAGATCACCTTAAAACCTGCCAATAATACTTTGAGTATTTTGCATCGGTTTTCCTATCTTCCTTTTCATATCCATTTACATTGTGGCATTTTACATTGCCCGCAGTGTATGAAAGTTTCAGTTACTCCATTTCCTATCCAATACTTGATATGATAAATCTTTTCCACTTTTGCCATTTTGGTAGGTGTGAGAATTAACTTGTGATTTTAATTTGCATTTTTCTGATGATGATTAAGATGTTGCACACTTTTTCATGTGCTTAGTGAACATTTGTATATCTTCTTTTGTGAAATGTCTCTCCAAATCTTTTGACCATTTTAAATTGCTTATTATGAGAATTCTGTATAAAGTTGGTACAGAAGTCTATTGTCACTGATATGGTTTGTCTGTGTTCCCACACAAATCTCATCTTGAATTGTAGTTCCCATAATCCATACATGTCATGGGAGGGACCCAGTGGGAGGTAATTGAATCATGGGGGTGCTCACCCTCATGCTTTTCTTATGACAGTGAGTTCTCACAAGATCTGATGGTTTTATAAAGTGCTTTTCCCCGACCTTCGCTCATACTTCTCCTTCCTGCCACCATTTGAAGGACATGTTCGCTTTCCCTTCCACTGTGATGGTGAGTTTCCTGAGGCCTTGCCAGCCCTGTGGAACTGTGAGTCAACTAAACCTCTTTCCTTTTTTTTTTTTTTCCTTTTTTTTTTTTTGAGACAGAGTCTCGCTCTGTCGCCCA
>NW_012117110.1:623879-630323 GCF_000951035.1 Colobus angolensis palliatus
AGGGTTTCACTGTGTTAGCCAGGAGGGTCTCGATCTCCTGACCTTGTGATCCGTCCATCTCGGCCTCCCAAAGTGCTGGGATTATAGGCTTGAGCCACCATGCCCAATACTTTATTTCTTTATTTTTTTGAGACAGAGTCTTGCTCTGGCATCCAGGCTGGAGTGTGGGGTTGTGATTATAGCTCTCTGCAGTCTCAAACTATTGGGCTCAAGTGATCCTCCCACCTAAGCCTCCTAAGTAGCTAGTACTACAGGTGCATGACACCACACCTGGGTAATTTTTAACTTTTTTGTAGGGATGGGATCTCACTGTATTGGCCAGCCTGGTCTTGAACTCCTGGCCTGAAGTGATCCTCCTGCCTTGGACTCCCAAAGTTTTGGGTTTACAGGCGTTAGCCATGGCACCCAGGCTATGATACATTTTGAATTAATTTTTATGTATGGTGTGAAGTAGAAGTCAAGGTTTATTTTTAGTTGCAGAAAACAACATTTATTTCCCCACTGAATTACCTCAGTACCTTTGTTGGAAATAAATTGACCATGCTTTTACATGTAAGTCTATTTCTAGACTCTTTAGTTCCACTGAACTATGTAACATAATGCTAATTCCACACTGATTTGATGACTGTGTTTTACACATCAGACAGTATAAGTTGTCTCACGTTGTTCTTCTCTTTGTTTTGGCTATTCTAGGACTTTTGCATTTCTGTATAATTTTAGAATAAGCTGGTCAATTTTGAGAAGAAACCATGTTGAGATTTTTATTTGAATTGCATTGAATGTACATATTAATTTAGCAAGAATGGATAGTATAACAATATTGAGTATATCTCCATTTATTTAGGTCTTTATTTTTTACATGCAATGTTTCCTAGTTTTCAGTATAAAAGTCTTGCATATCTTTTGTTGAAATACTTTGTAAGCATTTTGTACTTTCTGAAGTCATTGTAAATGGCACTGCTTTTTATAGTTTTAATATTAAATGCTATGTTTAATAATTGTTCCTGGTACATAGGAACATAATTGATTTTTGTATATTGACTTTCTATCCCATGACCTTAGTAATGTGCTTATAAGTTCTATTAGTTTTTTTTTTTTTTTAACAGGTTCTTGGGATTTTCTACATATTCTCTCTCTTGATTTCTGCACATAAACACAGTTTTATTTCTTGTTTTTTTTTTTTTTTTTTGAAACTGAGTCTTGCCCTGTCATGCAGGGTAAAGGCAAGTGAATGACTCGATCTTGGCTTACTGTAATATCCACCTCCTGAGTTCAAGCAATTCTTCAGCCTCAGCCTCCTAAGTAGCTGGGATTAATGGCACCTGCCACCACACATAGCTAATTTTTGTATTTTTAGTAGAAATAGCATTTCACCATGTTGGCCAGCAGGTCTCGGACTCCTGACCTCATGTGATCCACCTACCTTGGCCTCCCAAAGTGCTGGGATTACAGGTGTGAGCCACCACACTCAGCCTATTTCTTGCTTTACAATCATTACTCCATGGATTGCTTTTTCTTGCTTTATCCCACTGATGTAAACTTAAAAAGCAGAAAAGCAGTTATAAAGAATATGTCTCATATATATATATATTCCTATACATATTCCTATACATATTTTCCTATATATATATTCCTATATATGTATTCTTTTTATATATATATGTATATTCCTTTTTTCTTATATATACATATATATTCCTTTTTCCCTTTCATATAGGTGTATTTTGGCCTCTGAAAACTTGAGTCTTCTCTGAAGTATTATATGTTCCTCATCTTCATTCTCCAGAATTAGAGACATACCTCTTTCCCATTCTTCTAGTTTCTATAAGGAGAGTTTTTCTCTAAACATTTCTAGCTAGTTGGATAGGTGGATGGAATTACTTGACTTGAGAGTTGGCTTAGAAACTGGGCATATGTATCATAGCCCCTTCCCCCACTTAGAAGCAGGGCAGCCTGCAGAAAATGTGTGTTTGAGTGCCCTGAGCCCTGTGGTAAGCTCAGTGTTACAAGCTCTGTCCCTGTAGGAAGAGGCTGTGGTAGTTCAGTTCTTTTTGGAATAGGTAGGTATATCTGATTACTTTGGGGTTCATTTAGTAGATTCTATAGGCTGTCATTCTAAGTAGCATACTGTAACTTAACATTTTACAGCTCAGATCATATATTGACTGGCATTTGTTCTAATTCTTGTTTTATGCCTCAGTTTGTTTAGAACTCAGACGAAAAAGAGGGGTGGCTTTATTGGAGCAAGACTCTCAAAGTCAGTACTTCCCTATTGTATTGCCCAGTATTGCCTAAGGCACCATCCTCTGTTTATCTAAAGACTTTTTCTCAATCATGGATGTACCTTAGGATAATTTGAGGGGGGCTTTAAAAACATACCAAGGCCCAAGGCCCTAGCCTATCCCCAGTAAATTAAATCAAAATGTAGGGGTTAGGACCAGACATACTATTAAAAAAAATAAGTTGTCTAGATTCTAATGAACAGGAAGATCTGAGAACCACTCATCTAAACCATTTAAACTATTCTGCAAGGCCTCTGTCTCTACTTTAGATCCTTGTATAGTTTTTGGGTCACCCTAATTTCCAACACTAGGACATATGAAATACTGCCTTTTTATAGTTAAGTAGAACATCCCTTTTCTTTTTATCTGATAATAAAGTCTACCACATTTCTATAGGTAAAGCTATAATCTACATCTTCAGGACTGATAAGTATAATTTAGTATCTGGGAGAATTAAAGCCACAGAGGGAATGTTAATACAGAAAGGTCATGATATATCTGGATCAACCTGTCTTAGACCTAGATGAAAATCAGTGTTTATCATCCAGAAGAGAAAAATACCCTAATTGTTGATGGGCCTAACTGACAAAACACAATAGAGGGAGTAAAAACTGCTCAACTTGTATCACGTTTGACAGCTGAACACAGAAGCTATTCCAAAGTGGGCCTTAACAGAAATTACAGAAAGCTGTCAAGGACAAAGAGACAAGTGCCATATGCTAATGTCCAAAGACACATGCCCTAGTCCCACTGTGAGCCTCTACCAAATGCTACTCTAATCCCTGAATTCCCTCCTACTTCATTCTCAAAGTTCCTGCACAAACATGCCAGTTGTTAGCATTTAACAAGGCCCCAAATTAAGAACCGACTGAGAAGTAAGACAGAAGATAAGAAATCTAGAAACCAAAATATCATCTCATTCCTGGAGAAGCCAATAATGGAAAATGTGACTCAGATCTCTTGGCAAAGGGGCTTCCGTATTCTGAACCTCAGAAACAGGCAGACTTACCTACCCAGTCATCAAAGGCTTCAGACCACCCCAGCTTAACCCACAGAGCAGAATCTTTATCACTAAAGTCATGGCATGGTCAGGAGTGATTCAGAACATGAGCTCTGCAGTTAGAGAAGAAGAGGAGAGGAAGTGACTGGTTGGAACATGATGCTCTCTCTAAACCAATGAATCAGATTGTTACTGGTTGGCACATGATGCTCTCTCTAAACCAATGAATCAGATTGTTACTTGTGCTCTGGGATAGAGTTAGTGGGAGATGGGGAGAAGCAGGAGTCTTGCGGTAATGGAGCTCTTTAGGAGAAAAATCTGGAACGTGATCTCAGTAGCGTGATCTCAGCTCACTGCAACCTCCACCTCCCGGGTTCAAGCAATTCTCTGCCTCAGCCTCCCAAGTAGCTGGGATTACAGGCTTGAGCCACCGCACCCGGCCACCTCTTTCCTTTATAAATTACCCAGTCTCAGGCAGTTCTTTATAGCGTGAGAACAGATTAGTTCATTAAATTGGTACTGCAGAGAGTGGGGTGCTTCTATAAAGATACCAAAAAATGTGGAAGTAATTTGGAACTGGGTAACAGGCTGAGGTTGGAACAGTTTGGAGGGCTCAGAAGATGACAGGAAAATGAGGAAAAGTTTGGAACTTCCTAGAGACTTATTGAATGACTTTGACCAAAATGCTGATAGTGATATGGACAGTGAAGTCCAGGCTGAGGTGGTCTTGGAGATGAGGAACTTTTTGACAGCCAAAATAGAGGTGATTCTTGCTATGCTTTAGCAAAGAGACTGGTAGCATTTTACCCCTGCCCTAGAGATCTGTGGAACTTTGAACCTGAGAGAGATGATTTAGTGTATCTGGTGGAAGAAATTTCTAAGTGGCAAAGCATTCAAGAGGAAGCAGAGCATAAAAGTTTGGAAACTTTGCAACCTGACAATACAATAGAAAAGAAAAATCCATTTTCTGGGGAGAAATTCAAGCCAGCTTTAGAAATTTGTATAAGTAATAAGGAGCCGAATGCTAATCAGCAAGACAATGGGGAAAATGTCTCCAGGACATGTCAGAGATCTTCATGGCAGCCCCTCCCGTCACAGGCCCATCACAGGCCCAGAGGCCTAGGAGGGAGAAATGGTTTCATGGGCTAGGCCCAGGGTCCCCCTTGCTCTATACAGCCTCAGGATGTGATGCCCTGAGTTCCAGCTGCTTCAGCTCCAGCTGTGGCTAAAGGATGCCAAGGTATAGCTCAGGGTGTTGCTTCAGAGGGTGCAAGGCCCAACCCTTGGTGGCTTACATGTGGTATTGGGCCTGGGGTGCACAGAAGTCAAGAGTTGAGATTTGGGAACCTCAACCTAGATTTCAGAGGATGTATGGAAACCCCTGGCTGTCCAGGCAGAAGTATGCTGCAGGGATGGGGCTCTCATGGGGAACTTCTGCTAGGGCAGGGCAGAAGGGAAATGTAGAGTTGGAGCTCCCACACAGAGTCCCCACTGAGGCAGTGGGAGCTCCTAGTGGATCTATGAGAAGAGGACCACCATTCTCCAGACTCCAGAATCCACTGACAGCTTGCACCATGTACCTGGAAAAGCTGCAGACACCCAACGCCAGCTGTGAAAGTAACTAGGAAGGTGCTATACCCTGAAAAGCCACAGGGATGGAGCTGCCCAAGGCTGTGGGAGCCCACCTCTTGCATCGGTGTGATTTGGATGTGAGACATGGAATCAAATGAGATCATTTTGGAACTTTCAGGTTTAATGACTGCTCTGTTGGATTTTGGACTTGCATGGGTCCTGTAGTCCCTTTGTTTTGGCCTACTTGTCCCATTTGGAACAGGTTATTTACCCAATGCCTATACCCATTAGTTACTAGGAAGTAACTAACTTGTTTTTCATTTTACAGGATCATAGGTGAAAGGGACTTACTTGCCTTGTCTCAGATGTGACTTTGGACTTGAACTTTTGAGTTAATGCTGGAATGCCTTAAGACTTTGGAGGACTGTTGGAAGGGCATGATTGTTTTTGAGCTGTGAAGACTTGAGATTTGGGAGGGGCCAGGGGCAGAAGGGTATGGTTTGGCTGTGTCCCCACCCAAATCTCATCTTGAATTGTAATTCCCATACTGCCCATGGGTCTTGGGAGGGACCGGGTGGGAAGTAATTGAATCACGGAGGCAGTTACCCTCATGCTGTTCTCATGATAGTGAGTTCTCACAGGATCTGATGGTTTTAGAAGGGGTTTTCCCCCCGCTTTGCTCATACTTCTTCCTACACCCATGTGAAGAAGGACATGTTTGCTTCCCCTTCTGCCATGAGTGTAAGTTTCCTGAGGCCTCCCCAGCCCTCAGGAACTGTGAATCAATTAAACCTGTTTCCTTTATAAATTACCAGGTCTTGGGCAGTTCTTTACAGCAGCATGAGAACAGACTAATACAGTCACAGATATATATTATGAATATTTTTTCCAGTCTGTTTGTCTTTTTATTTTTCTAAAGTATCTTTCTTTAGAGGAGCAGAAATGTTTAATTTTAATTAAGTCCAATTTTATCTTTTGGGGTTAGTGCTTTTTATGGCCTAAGAAATTATGAAGATATTTTCCTATTGTGTTAGTCCATTCTCACACTGCTAATAAAGACATACGTGAGACTGGGTAATTTATAAAGGAAAGAGGTTTAACTGACTCTCAGTTCTACATGGCTGGGGAGGCCTCACAGTCAGAGCGAAATGCAAATCAGGAGCAAAGTCATGTCTTACATGGCGGCAGGCCAGAGCGCATGTGCAGGGGAACTTCTTTTTGTAAAACCATCAGATCTTGTGAGAGTTACTTACTTTCAAGAGAAGAGCATGGGAAAGACCCACCCTCATGATTCAATTACCTCCCACTGGGTCCCTCCCATGACATGTGGAAATTATGGGAGCTACAATTTAACATGAGATTTGGCTGGGGACACAGCCAAACCATATCACCTATATTTTCTTCCAAAAGCTTTAAGGTTTTAGCCTGTATGTCTAGGTCTACGATACTTTATTTCTTTTCTTTTTTTTTTTTTTTTTTTCAGATGGAGTCTCACTCTGTTGCCCGGGCTGGAGTGCAGTGGCTGGATCGCAGCTCACTGCAAGCTCCGCCTCCCGAGTTCACGCCATTCTCCTGCCTCAGCCTCCCGAG
>NW_012117110.1:630379-645876 GCF_000951035.1 Colobus angolensis palliatus
TGATCTCAGCTCACTGCAACCTCCACCTCCCGGGTTCAAGCAATTCTCTGCCTCAGCCTCCCAAGTAGCTGGGATTACAGGCGTGTGCCACCATGCCCAGCTAATTTTTGTATTTTTAGTAGACGGGGTTTCACCATCTTTAACTCCTGACCTCATGATCCACCCGCCTCGGCCTCCCAAAGTGCTGGGATTACAGGCATAAGCCACCGCACCGGCCTGGTGCTCTCTTCTTATGGAAGCGAACACAAATACTTCCTTCAGGTGGAGTGGGAGATGAAAAGCAGCACTTTGGTTGGCCATGGGGTGTCAGTTTGCAGCTGGAAGACTTAAAAATCAACAATTCAACATTAAAAATAACCAAGGCCTTTTGCCAACACAGTATGTCATGTTTATTGGGCTATTCATGGGTAAGCTTAAAATACAATGAAGAAAAAAGACCAGACATCATCAGGAATGTTGAGAAACAAAATATTTAGCATTTCTTAGTTTCAAATGTTACCATTTCATTGCAGCTGAGGAATACAGGCCATTCATTGACATAACTGCAATGGGTGAGACTTATTTTTAGTAACAGGAAGCAAATATGTTTAACCAATGACTTTTAGGACAAGAAGCAAAAAAGAAAACAATATTTTCATGTAGCAAAGACAAGAAAATCATTTATACAAACTAAAGTGATACAAAATACATTATAAAGAGAACACACATACAAAAGTCATTAAGTTGGTCAAATAGCAAAGGATGTCACAGAACACCACACTGAGAGCACATTGGTGTGAATTCATTTCAGTTATGAAAGTATGTCCAGAGTGTGTTACACATTTACTGAGGTAAAGGCACGATCACTTCAACATAATTAATGGGGAAGAATCCGGATTCCCCGTGTATCATTCCTTCATACCAGTTTTCATCTATTTGATTGGTTAATGTAATGATGTCCCCTTCTTTAAATCCTAATTCTCCTTGGTTTTCTGGCTCAAAGTCATAGAGACCACGACAGCAGGGCTGGTCCATGGGAATGTTAGAACCTGTCCGCATGATATGGAGACAAAAAGTACAAGTTAACATGATCGATTATCCATGGGAAATTGGAAATGTGGAAAAACTTAGACCCTTAACAGCAGGCCCTGCTTCCTTCCCACAACAAGGCCAGCTCCACCCAGCTCACGGGTGCTGTTTGTGGTCTCTGGCTGCTTCAGCTCTCCCAGTTGCCTGCACTGACACCATAAGCCCAGTGTCTATCTTTTCAATACTCCCAGGCAGAGAAGTCATGCCCAGCCCATCTCCCAAAAGCAGTCACTCAGCTCCAACTGGAGTCCTAAGGGAGGGACAGAGGAATCACAAGGCCCACCTCCTTCTCTCTGGGAGCTTACAGTTTCTTTGTGGGGATTGGAAAATACACGAGAAACTTTTATTACTTATCTATCTATTTTTGAGACAGAGTCTTGCTCTGTCGCCCAGGCTGGAGTGCAATGGTGTGATCCTGGCTTACTGTAACCTCTGGCTCCCAGGTTCAAGCAATTCTTGTGCCTTAGCCTCCCAAGCAGCTGGGACTACAGGTGTGCGCCACTACCCCGGCTAATTTTTGTATTTTTAGTACAGGTGGGGTTTCACCATATTGGCCAGGCTGGTCTCGAACTCCTGGCCTTTAGTGATCTGCTCACCTCGACCTCCCAAAGTATTGGGATTACAGGCGTGATCCACTGTGCATGGCCAAAATACTTTTAGAGAACAAATATGAAGTGTATATCACTCATGGTTCAGGAGCTCTGGGGAGTGGGTAGCAGGGAAGACCTTGGTGGTCAACAAGATCTTCCTAGTGCATGGGCAGGATGAGGGCTGGGAGGAGAGAAACCAGGACAAGAAAGGCAAGAATATTTACAGACCAGAATTTACAGACAAGAATATTTACTGACATCTATTCCCAGAATAACATCAAAAACAATTTTTTTCAAAACAAAAGCATGCTAATTGTAAAGAAAAAATACATGTATGCGAAATGGAGAAAGAAAAGTCAGAGCTGTAACCCATTACCCCAGAGATAACTGGACTAGCTTTCAGATTCCAGATGTCTTCATGATTACATTTGTGCATATATTTACATATAGTTGTCTTCATAAAAGATTCTTCTTGTACACACTAGGTTGAATATCTTCCAATTTTACTTTTAGTTACTGACTAGCTGTCAACTCTCACAATGTAACATTTCTTCAACTAGTCTCCTGTTGTTGGACATTTATGGTTCTTTCTTCTTTTCCTTCCTTCTCTTCTTTTCATCTCTTCTTTTCCTTCCTTCCTTCCTTCTCCCTCCCTTTTTTTCTCGACTTCTCTTCCTTTTGCTTCATTTTCTTTCTGTTGTCTCTTTTATTCCCCCTTGGCTTTTAGAGACAATTCTTTGGGGGAAAAGAAGCTTATACATAAATATCCACAAATGTGCACAATTAGTTCCTGAGGATAAATTCCAAGAAAAGGATTTCGTGGTCATAGAACATGAATTTGTTCTAAAATATCTGACATTTAGTGTCAATTTATTTTTCTATTAGGGTTGGTGCAAAAACAATCACAGTTTTTGCCATTACTTTCCATGGCAAAACCCGTAATTACTTTTGCACCAACCTGATATCACTATTTTTCTTCAAATGTTTAGAAGTTCCTTTATACTACACATATTTACCCTCTATCTGTCATTTCTGATACAAACATTATTCCCAACTTATCACCTGTTCTTTTTTTTTTTTTTTCCTCATTTTGTTTTTGAAGTTTGTGCTGGCGGTAGGGCAGAGAAAGGGTTTCTGTCTTGCTGTGAAATGAATGCACACATTTAAGAGTATAAACAGTGATACTCTTCACTTTCTATTCATGGTTTATTCTCCACAGTCCTATATAAGTACTCAACTAAATTTTATTCTAGTATTTTTATTTATTTATTTTTCACGTCAGAACTTTTACTTTTATAATCCATTTGGATTTTGGCAAAAAGAGGTAAATACCTATTATATTTAATAATGCTTATGCAGTTATACCAACATAATTAAATAATCCATATTTTCTCCAGTGATTTCAAGTATTGCCTTTATCTTTATCACATATTTAATTATCATGGGACTTAGATCTATTTTTGGATTTTCTATTTTGTCCCACTGACTCATTTTGGTAACAGTACCATATCGTTTTAAAAACTGTAGCTTTATAATAAATGTTAATAGGCTGGGTGTGGTAGCTCACACCTGTAATCCCAGCACTTTGGGAGGCCAAGGTGGGCAGTTCACTTGAGGTCAGGAGTTTGAGACCAGACAGGCCAACATGGTGAAACCCCGTCTCTACAAATACAAAAGTTAGTCAGGTGTGGTAGCACATGTCTGTAATCCCAGCTACTCAGGAGGCTGAGGCGGGAGGATCACTTGAACCTGGGAGGTGGAGGTTGCAGTGAGCCAAGATCACACCACTACATTCCAGCCTGGGTGACAGAGTGAGACTCCATCTCAAAAATAAATATAAATAAATAAAATGTTAATAACTAGTAAAACTAGTTCATAGTCATTACTCTTCTATTTCAATATTTCCTTGCTATTCTCATGAATTCATTTAACTAGGTATATTTTAGTATTAATGTGACACGTTTCTCTCACAAAAATCTCACTTCAGTTTTGACTGGTTCATATTTTTTTTCTTTGAGTATTAATAAGATTAATCTTAGGAGTTTTTTTTCTTAATAAGTGACTTTTGCCATCCTATTTGATGATTTCCATTTTTATTTCCTTTTTCTGTTATAAGACATTTTCCTCCCTCTAGACTTCAAGTGAGAATTGAAGCAAGTTCTGCCAGAGATTATGTTCTTTCCCCACCAAGTCTTCTAGGTCCAAGTAAAGAGAGAAGGTATGGGGTATTTCTATGGCTGTCCAAATGAGATGCCCCTTTTTCCTGGGGAGAGGTAGAGAGGTGACAGCATTGTGGGAGGAGGAAGAGAAGGGTTGGGGCAGTGGAGATTCCTGGTGTGAGAAGGATTATATTATGTTTGTTTAGACAGCTTGAAATTCACAGAGTAGCACCTGTTTCTCTAAGGAACAGGGCACTCTAAGGAGCCTTCATCAGTGAAGTACCACAGGTTGTACCAAGGTAGCTTCTTGTTGCCTTCCTGTGGCAGTGGTTCTCAACTTGGTGGCACACTAAACAGCCCACTGCCCAGGTTGAACCCCAAACCAATGAAATCAGAAGCTCTGGCATCAGTATTGTTTGTTTCTCAGGTCCTTCCAACGTCCAGGGGAGGCTGACAACTACCAGTGAAATGATCCTCTCCTCTCCTTCCCCCAGGGAAGCGTTAAAGGTTAAAGAGACTCAGCTGGCAAGGAAAGGGAAGGGGGTAATGGTAGGGGAGCTCTTCTTCCCTTCAGGGAGGCAGCTCCTGTCCCAGGTGGTGACTTTGAAACTGTGGACCCACCTGCAATATAACCTCTACGATCTACATGATGTTTCTAGCCTCTGGATGGCTCCTTCCATGACAGACCCCACCCCTGCCTAAGTCTGTGTATTCCTCTTGTCATAATGATGAAAGCTAGGGGGTAGAAGGCTATAAATATCAGGGTTTAGTTCACTATTTTGTATTTGAACAGAACAATATTCAACGATTTCAAACAAAGCATAGGGAAATATAGGGCTTACAATACAGAACTTTTTATTTTCCTTGGGTCATGGAGTGCATATGTGGGTGGATAGGTGGGGGCTGAGCACTGAAAAGGGCAACCTGAGCCGTGAGTCAAAGTCTACTTTATTAATGTATACTGTTTTAATGTGGATTATAAAAATAATTCTTATTCTTTTAGCATTTCTCCCACTACTAGTTTTTAACAGAGTCAGGTACTAGTTTTTAACAGTCAGGTGCCAAACCACATGGTAGTCTCAGGAAACATTTCCTTGAACACAGAATGTTAATGCTAGAATGGAATTTGGCAGTCCTCCATGAGTCCTCCCCTTTTCAAAAAGAAGCCATCAATGCCTCTGAGAAGTCACAATGGCCTGGCCCCAGGGCTACTGGCTGAGCCAGAAACAGGAGGGCTCCAGACCCCAGGCCATCACCTACCTTACTCCATGTCACCTCCTACATGATATCACTAAGGGTTGCCAAGACATTTCATAGGCTGACACACTGACTACAGGGCTAATGATTGATTGATAGATAGATAGATAGATAGATAGATAGATAGATAGATAGATAGATAGACAGATAGATAGATTTATATATTTCCCTCCTATTTACTCTATAAGCCACTTGCAATGACCAAAATGCTTAGTGGCAGGCATACACTTGTCCAAGTGTATGTACCACTTCCATGTGTAAACCAGGCCACCACCTCTATGTGTAAACCTGTTCTTGCTGCACACACACACAGAACAAATCATGGAAAAGCTGCATTACTCACTTCTCATGTCATTCATTCTTGGCAAGGAACCACTGCCACATTGCCCACTTTGATATTCTGAGAGCTGGAAAGAGACCAGCACTCCTATCATACTCCATCAGCACCTAAACCCAAGACAGGGCATCTCTCCAGAGACCACTGAGTAGAAAGATCCTGTTTGAGAGCCCCCTGACTCACGCAGTACAAGTGCACCTGGCCCTCCAGCCACCACTGGGCTGCCTAAAACACTAAGAGCAATTGGCACCTGCTAAGTAGGCACTTGCTAAATCCACCCCAACCAGAGCTCAGACTGGCTGCCCTGAATTACACATGCAGCCAGATGATATTCTGAAGTATCAATGCCTTTTTCATTCTGGGTCATTTCTGTTGCCTGGGGCCCTCAACCCAAGGAGCTGGGGCTTGCTTCTCTTACTTCAGGAGGAGGGTAGAACCCAGACATGAACAAAGCAGTCAATGTTTAGCTTTTCAGTTCCCAAATAAAACCATTTCAGTTGTGACACATTGTGAAAGCCAAGGCTTTTAGGCTTTCATGCTAGAGCCAGGTAGGCTTTTATAAGATTTAAGAGCAAGAGCGATAGAGAGACAGAGGGAGAGAGAGAGAGAAACTCCTGGGTTCCAAGGAACTAGAGTTTGAAGAACTCAGAGCCTAGCATTTTGATTATAAGCCATGGAGAAGGAGGAGCTGTTTCCTGCCATCCAGAGAAGAGATACAAGCTCTTCCTGGAGGCAAGGAAGTAGGGAAGGGGCCTGGAGTGAGAAGAGGATGAGCAAGAAAATTGAAATGCTCCTTGGATGCCACCCTGGGGAAGGGGGTCTTAGACTCCACTTTCCACAGAAATTCTGGGAGAAGGCAGCTATCAAAGTTCTCTGGACTAACACATGTGGTGTCACTAAGTAGAGATGGGGCCTGAAGGCTGGTGGCTCCCTGTGAACTGTGAACAAATTCCCTCAAGTTCCCAGCAGGAAGTGCTGAGGGGTCACTGAGGCCAGAGACAGCCTGGGGGCAGTGACACAGGGTTCCAAATGCAGAGATTCAGCAACCCAGAGAAGAAGGCCTGGGCCACAGATGTCAGCAGGCCCTGACCCAGGCCCAAGGCCTCCTGTGACGAGCCACCTCAGCTGTGGAAGCGAGCTTCCCTACCTGACACCATGATGTTCTGTAAACTCCCCTCACATCCAGGCAACATCTTAGGACTGGACCAGTGGGAGAAGAGAACCTTCAAGAAAAACCAACAGCCCTGATAGGGAATTTCTACTCTGAATTGACTGTTTAAATCCGGAATCGCCTAAGTCATAAATGGATAGTCTACGCTTTCTATTGGAAGAGACTGAGCTACCTTGAAATGGCAAGATTGTGCTTTTTTCCACCATTAGAAGAAATGGAAAAAAGATTTTAAAACTTTTTTTTTTTTTGGTCAACAGCAGAAATGGAAAAAAGATTAAGTTGTTTCCACCATTGGTCTACATAGAGGCTTGCAAGCAAGTTCAGTTCAGCTAAATAGAAATTAAGTTGCTGCCCGCCTGAGTGACAGTGTGTGAATTTTCCCTTGACACAAAAGTCACCACGGATGGAGCCCCAGAGTCCAGGCAGAATGGGCTGGATTTCCTCAATGGAAGCTTTCCAACTCTGTTAGATATAAGCCTCTCCAAGAGAGCTGAATGCCTGGTTTCCCACCATCAGAAGCCGGCACCTCAGATGAAAACATCTCATAAGAAAAGACTGGTCCTACTCAGTGTCCCATCTTTGTTGAAAACCCCCTCCCCTTTCCCCTGTGGTCCTGCAGCTGGCAGTTCCTCGTCTACCTCCACCTCCTCGCTCTCTCGCATTCAGTAGCTGGCACCTGGAATCACTGGGCATAGTTGCACAGGAGCTCCCAGCTGGCTGCTGTGGATCTGGGTGCCCTTGAACAGGCGGCTGAAACCCCTGACCCTGGGCTGTCCAGTGAGACGGCTTCAGCCAGGGCTGCCCTCCCCAAGTGGCCCTGTGTTTATTTTCTCTTACTCCTGAGACCTGACTTCAACCAAACGTGAGAGCCAAGGTGGGAAAACACAGTCTTCCTTGTTAAAGTATTGAAACAAAGATTATTTTAACAGAGAAAAGGGAGTGTCCCTGTTAAATATTTATTATTCAAGCTCCGTTCCACACCATTAGGAAAAAGAGAGAGAGAGAGAGACGCTACCACAAGAGTTTAAGATGGCTGGTCAGTAAGTACTGTATCAGTAACACAGTAGGAGGTAGGAAAACCACGTTCCCCCTGAAATAAACTGAACTTCCCTCTTGGCATTAATATGGTTCAGTCCCTCTTATTTTAACAGCAGGAAAATTATCTGCAGTTCCCCTCCCCCAACTCCACTTATTTTATATATATATATATATATATATGTATGTATGTATACACACACACACACACATATATATACACATATATACATATTTTGGCTAAAGTCTCTGCTGCTGCAAAGAGTTACTTGCATATGCAGAAATGCTGAGCACATTTTATTAAGGTAGAGGCAGTCCAGTCTACAATTCCTCAGCCCCACTCAGCTACAGGGATGAAATAATAACTCTCAGGTGTTAGTGTTTACCATGTGCCAGGACAATATTCTAAGTGCCTCAGAGATATTAGTGGATTTATGGATTTAATTCCCAGAGAAATTCTATGAGTAGGTACTACTATTTCCCCCAATGTGAGGGATGGAGAAATTGAGGCATACAAATTTAACACAATTAAGCCACAGCACTGAGATTTGACCGTGGGCCAGGTCGAGAGTCCGTGCTCTTGATCCCTATGCCATATACCCCTCTGAAAATTGTTAGTTTGTGGTTTTATCCCTACTCTTTTTCTTTCTGTTTTCCTTTTTTTTTTGAGACTGTCTTGCTCTGTCCCTCAAGCTGTAGTACAGTGCCCTGCTATTGGCCTGCAGCCTTGACCTCCTGGGCTCAAGCAATCCTTCCGCCTTAGCCTCCTAAGTACCTGGGACTATAGGCACCATCATGCCCGGATAATTTTGGTATTTTCTATAGAGGTGGGGTCTCACTATGTTGCCCAGGCTGGTCTCAAACTCCAGGGCTTAAGTGATCCTCCCGCTTTGGCCTCTCAAAGTGCTGGAATTACAGGCATGAGCTACCACACCGGCCTTCTCCCACACCATTTCTGAGCCAACTCCAGCCAATGGGGTGGCCCATCAGCTGGGCTTGGAATGAGCCTTTGGGTCCTCAGTTCGGCATACCTCAGGATGCTCCCAGGCCTTGGAAGGATCTCTAAGAGCATTCTCTACCTAAATCCTACCCAGATCCCCAGGAAGGTCTGTCCATGTCCCACCTAGCCTTGCCTGTCACACCTGAAGGATAACTTCCGGACACTTAGTCTCTATCCTGTCTTCTTCAGCCTGAGTTCCAGCTTCAAAGTGAGCAGCTCAGGCTTCAGTGAAAAACAGTGCCCACTCCAGGTGGTGAATTAGACACCAGAGTAGAGATGGCATCAGAAGGGACTGGCATGTCTGCAGCCTGGCCTTCTCATTTTCTCTCTCTCTCCCATATGCCAGGATCTGGAAGCCTGTTCTCCAGGGCTCCATCTCTAACCCTGACTTTAAGGGAGGTGAAGGTGGAAGGACTGGTCAGTGGTGAAAGGGGCGTCCTTTTCTCTGTTGCACTAAAAATCACAGCTCTTTTGTGGAACTTGTGTTCTTTTCAGACCACCGAAGGAGCCCACTGTGCTCGCTCCTTTGCTGGCCTTGACTATGGGGACTTCGTGATCTGGAAGCATTTGGTCAGAGCATCCCCACTGAAAGGCAAACTATGACCCCACCCCCACAGCTATTTTGAGGGGCAAAGGGGATAGAGAGAGAAGTAATTCACACAATGCTGTCAACATAAGTCCCTGTTGGGGTACAAGGTATGGAGTCTCCCAGAAGCTACTGACCTGAGAAGGGCTCTTTGTCTTTTAGTAAATCCCCCAGACTGTTGTGTCTTTTGAGTGTTTTAGTTCCTGCTTTTTATAGTTTTTCTCTTGCCTCCCTTGTAGTCTGGCTGCGACCTGTCACTTTTTCCTGCCGTCAATGGCCTTCCCGAAGCAGTCCCTTGGGCCTTCCTAATCTGCTGGTTCCAGTCTGCTGTAGGCTGGGAAATCAGATAACCGATTATGTAACATTAACAGTGCTGCATTGTGGGCTCTTACTCTGCACCGAGTCCCTGGCCCAGTACCCCTAATTCACAAGATCCAATTTAATCCTTAGAATAATCCTGTGAGGTAGTAATGAGAATCTGCATTCGTTAGATGATGAAATTGAGACCCAAAGGTATGAACTGAGCCAGGATTCGGGCTTCCCTCTGACTCCAAAGCCCACTTTGCAGTAAGGCAGGTAACACCCCTTTGGGCTGGGTGGGCTCATATTCTGCTCACTTCCTGGCCTGAAGTCAGGAAATCCAAACGTGTTTCCTTATTACTTACACCACTTGTAGAGCAGCTAAGGAACAGACAGGAAGGTACCTGCTGATGGGGGGAGTCCACATCCCAGTCAGGAATGGGACCCCAAGTCTCCTGGAAGCTTCGGTTCCAGAACCCAGGTGACCTTGAGGTTTGACTGTACCTGCACCATCCGACTGGAGAGTTCATCTCCTACCATGGTGGGGTAGAAACCCGATTTGGAACTTTCAGGTTTATTTCTGGTTCCAATTCATTTTCAAACTCTCACCGAGTGTTTGAAAGCATGGAGCCAGGAGCATGGAGCCAGGCATCATGCTCAATCTGTGAGATACCATCTCCTCTGAGTTCAAACAAGCATATCTGGTTCAAACTCCCTTCAAAAAGTTTCTTTTTTCCCATTTATAATCTCAAATTGTTATAGCAGAATTCGTTTGAAGCACATACTTTCTCGCTATCTAACCCAGACACAACACTGGTGTCCAATGCTGATAGATACCACAGACACTATCTGGTTCAACATCTCTAACATATTGTTTTTCTCCATGGGTAAGAGCGCACTGGACAGAAGCTTCAGATCTCTGCATCTTTGCTGTGGATTAGGGCATCTTTGGGTCCTGATTTCCTTATCTGGAAATTTTAAGTGTTGGTCTATGATGGTTAAGTTGTACACTACCAAGTAAAATCTAGTAAAAGTCTATGAACTGTCTTTCTAGAAATAACAGCCCTGTATTTATCTACAGGAGATGTGATTTATTGAAATTACTTGTCAATGGAACTCAAGCTTAACCATTAAAATCTGTAAAAATAAGCATGTGTGCTTTATGTTAACCTTAATTCCAATCTTCCACAATTTACTAGGGTTATATTAGATGGGTTTAACTAATAAAGTTGTGCCCTCCCCCACCTTACAAAACCATGACTTGTCTACTGAGATGACTTTTGCAGATAAATATCAAAACCTGCGGCCCATTTATTTATCAAAATAAACTTTCTGGCAGGTGACCCCTCTATTGCAACCAGATCCAATGTGTGTGGCTTGTTTTTGTTGCTGTTGTTGTTGTTTGTATTATTATTATTATTATTATTATTATTTTGCCACTCTGAGTTCTGGAAAATGAAAATGCAAACAGCAGCCTTCATTAGAGTTGACTTTCTGGCCACTGGCATAGTGATCAGCTTGCAGATGATACCTTGTCTGGCCTGCTCCTTGCTTTTTCACAATGTGGATTAGTTGCCAACCTCTAAAAGTCAGGAGATGTCACATAAACATAGGGTTTCTGGCTAATCTTGAAAAATCAGAAAGGCTAGCTATGATGGGCCCACATTCTCAGGCAAGGGGCACTTGTCGTAGACTATTGGCCACCCCCTTCAGAAAGAACAAGTGTTTTCTAGTTGTTGAAGGACACACCTCTCTCTGTCATGATCCTGACTTGGAAGCTTAGAGTCAGCCATTTATCACCAGCCTTGCACTACCTTCTTACACTTTTCCTATGTCTCTCATTCCTATAATCTGGCATTCAAGTTTGCACTTGCAGCCACATCCACTGGACAACTCTAGGGGGTGTCATTCATATGGACTCAGAGTCCCCTGGATGGTGCAACACCATTGTTGCCTGGTTTGTAATCCCAGGACACAACTGACTTCTACTGTATTTTTTAAAACAAGTACATAAATTAATATTTAGATGATGGTATTTTACATTTTAGCTTACAGATCAAATGTATCATTATAAAGTATATGTTAAGATTTTAAAATATGCAGCATTTGAGATCATTTCAGCAAAGTCAAAATTCCCACAACTAAGTCAGAATTTATATAGTCTTATGGCTTTTCAAAACTCTTTTTACAGGCTATTTAGAATAATTGCAGAAAATCATTCCCTGCAGTGAGGAAAACTTCCCTCTCTAAATCTCCCTTCAGACTGGAAAATAACAGAGAGACTCTTCCTGTTCACCTCACCAATGGCTACTGATTAGCAATAATAATCATATTTCACACTTTAATTTTTAAAATATTTTTTAAAATATAGAAAATATTAAATGTTCAACCTATCCACGTTTCAAATTATTAAGAATGCTAAGTACTCACAAAAGATAACTACTGCAGCCACAGAATTTAGAGCTAGAAAGTACCTTGGAATGTATTAAGTCAAATCACTTCCTCTAGGAACAAGTTCAAATCGGTCTAGAGGTGCTAAGAAACTCACCCCAACTGATACAACTTACAAGTTCCAGAATCTGAACTACAACATGGGACTCCTGTTTCCTTACTTTTTTCTCCCTTGTCAATAACTCTGACTCTGAAGCACTACTGATAATACATAGAAATGGATCTCGGGGGAAGGCTGTTAGTGGGGAAGGGGAATAGAAGAAAAGAGGTGGAAGGAAAGAAAAGAAATGTAAGAAACAACATGCTGACTGAACAATCACCATTGTCACTGCTCTGTGAAATTTTAATTTCTTCTATGGAAATGTAGGTTAAAAAAATTGCATGTATTTCTATTTGTAAAGTGTTTATCTTCTTTAATGTTCAAACTTCATATTTCACTTTTGAATAAATGTTTATTTTCTAATGTAATCCTAGACATTTTGTGCCAATGAGGGGAATGACTTAGGCTCTAGAAATTACTTCTAAGCTGCCTTAGAAGTGTCAAGAAATTTATAAAAGTCTCTTTTATACCTAAAGAGAGTTAGAATGTCTTAATACAAGCCATTTGGGAGATTTATTTCACCTCACTCTGATGTGCCTGTAGCACACATTTGGAATGCATATTTGTTAACTAATTTCAGTCTCCTATATGTTTAAAGCAGGTCCCAGTTTGGGGCATATTAACTCTTAGTTGTGATTACACAAAGTGGTACCCCTTTTAAAAGTTTCGGCAAGAAGAAAAAAAAAAAAACTTCATAAAAAATGAGTTGATAAAATACATTTTGTCCTCTAGTCTTTAAATATATAATTCAGGAGGTGACAACCTGGGACCCAATAAAAATTCCTCACAGGCGAGGAAGATACTTGAGCATGGGTCACAAGTTCCTACACTATTTTCTTAAAAATCAGTGGTTTTCTGGGAGCTACACAGGCACACGTTTCAGCTCAAGGATGTTTCTTGGCCTCCCTTTCTCTTTGGGGACAGAGGGGAAGCTTACACTGATGAAACAGCATGACCCTACACTCGTGGGCTTGAACAGGCAGTCGTTTCTCCCAGCCAAGACCTAGAGTTGGATTTTGTCTGCAATCTGTCATTTAAAGATGTGATTCTCCCCCTTCTCCATTTTGGCTCACTTTACTCATTCTCTTAACTACCTAGCAATGATATTATCAAAGATTCCATCTCATCCCACGATGCATTCTGCTTAATTGACTTATGTTCTTTCATCTCTCTCTTTTTTTCTTTAGAAAGAAGAAATGATGAAGAAAATGTTCTTGGAATTCATTTCTGGCAGTCTCATGAGCTTTGCTTTCATTTGTTAGAGAAATGCTTGACATTTTTCCTTTACTTTTAAACACTATGTGCAAATCATTCAGAATCCTAATGGAAAGTAATTTCCCATTAATGCAGGCTATAAATGTCATTTTCTTTTGACACTGTGCCTCAAAAACAAACAGTACAGGACCCCCTTTACACTCGCAAATTCCACCCACAAATCAAGAAAGCCCAGTGCTAGGTGTGTGAGATGGGGACTTGAAGCTACCACCAAGGGAAACTTAGAAGAGACAGCCTGGGACAGGCACAGGCAAAAGACACACAGTGGCACACAGTAGAGTTTGTTGCAGTGGAGCATATGGGACACTGAGCCTTCTTAGAAGCCAGCTTCTGCACATCTGTGATCTCTGTCTGAATATCGCCCTTCTAGGAACTTAATCTGTCTAGGGACCCAGCTACTGGCCAAGAAAGAGGGGACAAAGTACTGACATGCGCGGCCTCAGTGAGGAAGCCAAAGACCTCACTGTCTTCTGCTTTTCCCTTCCAAGTCAGATGCATTCAGCGGGCTCCCTTTGCAACCACTTGCTGACCACAGATTCCCCATAATCATGAATCTTGGAAATAAATCATTCCCAATGCTCTTGGCCATTTCATAATATTCCCTAGTATTCCTTCTTAATGACATAACATGAAATATCTATAAGGTAAAATGCCCAGCTCTGCTACTTCCTGGCTCTGTGATCTTGAGAAGATCTCACTTAACCTCTCAGAGCCTCTACTTACTCATCTGTAAAATGGGGACTAAAAATAGTACTAGAGATGTATACAAAGTATTTATACAATATCTAACCCATAGTAAGTAGTCAATAAGTGTAGTTGCTATTATCATTATCTTATTATTTATTAGTTTTTTAAATTATCACTTAAAGTGGAGTACTGTTATGAGGATGAAATGAGTTATGTCTATGTCTATAAAGCACCAAATACTAACTCCTAGCATACTGTTGGCACTCAAATGCTAAGTCCCTATTACCTTAAGGGATCCTTTAATTCAAATACCTTTTCATTTTTATAAGGCTTAACACTCTCTACACTGCCAGTCTGTGAGCTCAATCAAAGGAAAGTTGAGCTCTCTCTTTGGTGGCAAATGAGAGAATGGTGTCTTGGGAGCTTGACCTGAGGTCCTATCTCTAAGAACTACTCGGGTGCAAGCTGGAAAGGTAGAGACAATGGGGCAAGGACTGAGCCCTGGGGTTCTGGGTTCTCCTTTCCTACTGGCATTGAAGGAGGGAAGCTGAGGTTGAACTCACTGTGAAAAGTTTTAGTTAATTTGCTTATACCTAGCTTCTTCTTCTTTTTTTTTTTAGACAGAGTTTCACTCTTGTTGCCCAGGCTGGAATGCAAGGGTGCGATCTCGGCTCACCGCAACCTCACCACAACCTCTGCTTCCTGGGTTTCAAGGAATTCTCCTGCCTCAGCCTCCCAAATAGCTGGGATTACAGGCATGTACCACCATGTCTGACTAATTTTGTATTTTCAGTAGAGATGGGGTTTCTCCATGTTGGTCAAGCTGGTCTCAAACTCCCGAACTCAGATGGTCCACCTGCCTTGGCCTCCCAAAGTGCTGGGATTACAGGCGTGAGCCACCACACCAGGCTGAAACCCAGTGACCTGTTAGATTATGGCAAAACATTTGAAAAACTTTTTGCCTATAATAACTCTGGAAGCAGACCACATACCAGTAGCGCTAAAGAAAGAAGGTGAATAAAATCAGAAGGCTGGATGTTAGCTAAACCTTGATATGTATAGCAAGTTATTATAAGAAAGACAAAAGTTGCCCAGTCTGCAAGCAAAGATAAAAGAAAGAGCAGAGGTTGCTTCCTAATGCATTAGAAAAGCAAACTGCTTCTGTACCCCAAAGAAAACAAGATAAGCAGATTGCTCTTCCGAATCATTCTCAGAGACCTCCCTAAACCAAAGGAACTCAGTTGTGTGGCAAAGATGCAATGAAAGGTGTCACCTTCCTACTCAAATCTGCTGTTTCAGGTGGTCTCAAGGTAGCCTCTGTAAGTTAAGAAAGTGAAGCATGGGTGAGACAAGGAAGGAAAGAAATAAACGTTTTAAGAGCTACATCTTCCAACACTATGTTGAATAGGAGTGGTGAGAGAGGGCATCCCTGTCTTGTGCCAGTTTTCAAAGGGAATTTTTCCAGTTTTTGCCCATTCAGT
>NW_012117110.1:647796-718279 GCF_000951035.1 Colobus angolensis palliatus
TGCATTGGGAGTTATACCTGATGTAAATGACGAGTTGATGGGTGCAGCACACCAACATGGCACAAGTATACATATGTAACAAATCTGCACATTATGCACATGTACCCTAGAACTTAAAGTATAATAATAATAATAAAAAAGAGCTATATCTAAGAAAGAACCTTGAATGTATTTACAGGCACATGGAACTGCCTGGAAGTATATAGATCAGAAGATCACTATGTTTTTTAAGAAATCAAGTTGTGGACAGTGTGGTGACTCACCTGTAATTCCAGCAGTTTGGGAGGCTGAGGCAGGTGGATCACTCAAGGTCAGGAGTTCAAGACCAGCCTGGCCAACATGGTGAAGCCCCATTTCTACTAAAAATACAAAAATTGGCCAGGCATGGTGGTGCATGCCTATAATACCAGCTACTTGGGAGGCTGAGGCACAAGAATTGCTTGAACCTGGGAAGCAGAGGTTGCAGTGAGCCAATATCCCACCACTGCACTCCAGCCTGGGCGACAGAGCAAGACTATCTCAAAAAAAAAAAAAAAAAGAAAGAAAGAAATCAAGTTGTGATAAGAAGTATAAACCTAACCTGAAGACATCTGTATCTACTAAACTGTAAGGAACCCACAAGGTCCCTGAGCAGCAATAAGCACAGATGTCAAAGAAGGCAGCCCTCCAAAGCCCACTTACAATGTGGTCTTGGAAGACACATTTCTCAGAAAGCAAATCTAGGAGCTCACAGAATAAAAGACAAAAGCATCTCCCTGATCCAAAATCCAGAGAGCAGAACCAGGGTCTAATGAAGACACTTTCTTTACTGTAAGGGTAGGGGGTCCTTGAAATTTCTGTCCAGCAGGAGTTCATCATTGTTATGGACTGGTGTATGCAGTGTATTTCCTATTAGCTATGGCCTGAATGTGTGTGTTCCCCCAAAATTCATCTGTTGAAATGTAATCTCCAATGCAATAGTATTAAGAGCTGGGACCTTTAGGAATTGATTAGGTAATGAGAATTAGTGACTTGGGGGTGATTAGGTCATGAGTAGGATTAGTGCCCTTATAAAAGGGACCTGAGGGAGCTCATTTGCTCCTTCTGCCATGTGAGGACATAGCTAGAAGATGTCATCTATGAGGAATGGGCCTCCACCAGGCACCAGTTCTGCTGGCACCTTAATTTTAGACATCTCAGCCTCCAGATGGTAAGTAAAAGCTACCCAGTCTAAGGTATTTTGTTACAGCAGCCCAAACAAAGATGCCATTACAACTGGATAGCAGCTGCCTAGCTAAAGGTTGTACTTCCCAAGTTGCTTTGCTACTAGGTGTGGCTGTTTGAGCGTTCATCCCTGGAATGTCTGTGTCATTTCCACCTGTGGGTATAAGAGGAAATATCTAGCCTAAATGTTTGTTCTTTCTCCCCTTCCTGCTGGCTTGAGTGGCAATAACTAGGAAGTCATATGATGAAGATGGCAGAGCTGCCATCAGCCTAGACCCCTGAGAGACTCTATGCATTAGAACCACCTATCTTCTTGGAATATTCTCCCTGGACTGTGGCAGGAGTGAGGAAATCCTATTTTACTGCATTTCGGTTTTGTGGTTTTTTTGTTTTTTTGTTTTTTTTGAAACAGAAAACTAGTGTTAGCATAATACAATACAAAAAGTCTTCAGAGAAACCCTGAATGGACCAGTAACAAGCAGCAAGACTGAAATGGTAATTTAAAAATTACCAAAAAAAAAAAAAATGTCCAGGACCAGAAGGATTCACAGCTGAATTCTATCAGACATTCAAAGAAGAGTTAGTACCAATCCTATTGACACTATTCCACAAGATAGAGAAAGAAGGAATCCTCTCTAAATCATTCTATGAAGCCAGTATCACCCTAATACCAAAACCAGGAAAGGACATAGAAAAAAAAAAGAAAACTACAGACCAATCTCCCTGATGAACACAGATGCAAAAATCCTTAACAAAATGCTAGCTAAATGAATCCAATAGCATATCCAAAAGATAATCCACCACAATCAAGTGGGTTTTATACCAGGGATGCAGGGATGGTTTAACAAACGCAAGTCAATAAATGTGATACACCATATAAACAGAATTAAAAACAAAAAGCACATGATCATCTCAATGACACTGAAAAAGCATTTGCAAAATCCAGCATCCCTTCATGATTAAAAACCCTCAGCAAAATAGGCATACAAGGGACATCCTTAATGTAATAAAAACCATCTATGACAAACCCACAGTCAACATAATACTGAATGGAGAAAAGTTGAAAGCATTTCCTCTGAGAACTGGAACAAGACAAGGATGCCCACTCTCACCACTTCTGTTCAACATAGTACTGGAAGTTCTAGCCAGAGCAATCGGACAAGAGAAAGAAATAAAGGGCATCCAAATCAGTATAGAGGAAGTCAAACTGTCACTGTTTGCTGATGATATAACTGTATACGTAGAAAACCCTAGAACCCAAAAGACTCCTCCAAAAAGCTCCTAGAACTGATAAATGAATCCAGCAAAGTTTTAGGATACAAAATTAATGTATATAAATCAGTAGCTCTGCTATATAACAACAGAGACCAAGCTGAGAATCAAATCAAGAACTCAACCCCTTTTATAATAACTGTAAAACAAAAACAAAAACTTAGGAATATACATAACCAAAAAGGTAAAAGACCTCTACAAGGAAAACTACAAAACACTGCTGAAAGAAATCATAGATGTCACAAACAAATGGAAATACATCCCATGCTCATGGATGGGCAGAATCAATATTGTGAAGATAACCATACTGCCAAAAGCAGTCTACAAATTCAGTGCAATTCCCATCATCAAAATACCATCATCATTCTTCACAGAACTAGAGAAAACAATCCTAAAATTCATATGAAATCAAAAAAGAGCCCGCATAGCCAAAGCAAAACTAACCAAAAAGAATAAATCTGGAGGCATCACATTACCTGATTTCAAACTACCCTATAAGACCACAGTCACCAAAACAACATGGTACTGTTATAAAAATAGACACATAGATCAATGGAACAGAATAGAGAACCCAGAAATAAACCCAAATACTTACAGCCAACTGATCTTCAACAAAGCAAACAAAAGCGTAAAGTGGGGAAAGGACACCCTATTCAACAAATGGTGCTGGGATAATTGGCAAGCTATGTGTAGGAGAATGAAACTGGATTCTCATCTCTCACCTTATACAAAAATCAACTCAACATGGATCAAGGACTTAAATCTAAGACCTGAAACTATAAAAATTCTAGGAGATAACATCAGAAAAATCCTTCTAGACATTGACTTAGGCAAAGACTTCATGACCAAGAACCCAAAAGCAAATGCAACAAAAACAAAGATAAATAGCCGGGACTTAATTAAACTAAAGAGCTTCTGCAGAGCAAAAGGAACAGTAAGAGTGTACAGACAACCCACAGAGTGGGAGAAAATCTTCACGATCTATACATCTGACAAAGGACTAATATCCAGAATCTACAAGACATGAATAGAGAATTCTCAAAAGAAGATATACAAATGGCCAAAAAACATGAAAAGAATGCTCAACATCACTAATGATCAGGGAAATGCAAATCAGAACCACAATGTGATACAAACTTACCCCTGCAAGAGTGGCAATAATTAAAAAATCAAAAAATAATAGATGTTGGCGTGGATGGGTGAAAAGGGAATATTTCTACACTGCTGGTGAGAATGTAGACTAGTACAACCACTATGGATAACTGTGTGGAGATTCCTTAAAGAACTAAAGGTAGAATCACCATTTGATCCAGCAATCCCACTACTGGGTATCTACCCAGAGAAAAAGAAGTCATTATACAAAAAACATAGTTGCATACGTATGTTTATAGCAGCAAAATTCGCAATTGCAAAAATATGGAACCAGCCCAAATGCCCATCAATGAGTGGATAAAAAAACTGTGGGGTTTTTTGATACACACACACACACACACACACACACACACATATTTGCAGCAACCTGGGTGGAATTGGAGACTATTATTCTAAGTGAAGAAACTCAGGAATGGAAAAGCAAACATCATGTGTTCTCACCCATAAGCGGGAGCTAAGCTATGAGGATGCAAAGGCATACGAGTGATACAATGGACTTTGGGGACTTGAGAGAAAGGGTGGGAGGGGGTAAGGGATAAAAGACTACAAACTGGGTTCAGTGTATACTGCTCGGCTGATGGGTGCACTGAAATCTCACAAATCACCACTAAAGAGTTTACTCATATAACCAAATACCACCTGTTCCTCAAAAACCTATGGAAAATAATTAAAATACCAAAAAAATAACGAAAGGAAAGGGGGAGTGCTTCACATGGAAAGTTGAATCTCTCTCCCAACTACAGAAATATACAGGGCGAAAGAATAAGTAAATAAGAGGAGACAGAAAATTGTTATGGCACCAATGAATTCTACCTTGAAAATATATCTGCTTCATTAAAATCTTAAAAAACAAACAACAAAAAATAGTCTTCAGAGAATTGTACCTGAGTATCCTCTTGATACGTTTTCTATAAAATCAATTTTATTAACCTTCACTGAAACATTATATCAAAAAATGTAAACTGAAAACTAGTACCACATGCTATAAAGAGACTGTAACCATGAAAAAATTATGGAATAATATAATGGAAAATAGACACTTTTATTACATCCAAAAGGTACATTCTCTAGTCTGTAAATGACTTTTAACCGGAGGCCTCTGCTCTCTGTTAAAATTGGGCATTAAAAATACTCCAGCACAAAACTGTAGCTTATCTCCTTGAAATTGGAATGAATAAAAGAGAATTGAAAACAAGAATATTTTCTCATCATGTGATTTAAGATTGTTTGCCTGTATCCATTCAGCACCTAAAGCCATCTTGCGGAAGAGCAAAGATGCAACCAGTGAGATAAGTGGCATTGAATGTCTTAAGGGAAATTTCCATTAACATGGCACGATGAAGTACAAGACTGCAGCCTTCCTTTCATGTATCAAATCCCTATCACTTATAAAATAGGACTTTTTAAGGTTGCAAATAATGTTGGAAAATGAGACTAAATACTGCTGGTAGACCAGAAATTATGAGGAACACAAGAATGTCTGGAAGACGGAAAGCAGCAGATGGAGGAAATGAGGCTCAACATGGCTCCCAAAGCGGAATGCCATGACAGTGAAGTCTAAGGGCGCCCAAAGCTCAGTGTTAGTGGATCCTAAAAGCTAGCTGGCTTTCTGAGAAAAGAGCAGCCAGGTGAGTCCATTCATCCTGGGTTTGCACCAGTGCCAGGAGCCCTGGCAACTGCCTTCAGGAAGGGGTACTGACTGAGTGTGGGCACCTGAAACAGAAAGTCAGGGCAGCGCCACGGATGATAGAAACAACCAGAAAACCAGAAACCAGTCCACTGCACTCAACAGAATACCCCTTATTCCCCCTTAACCACAGGAGGCAACCTCATAAGCACTCTCAAATAAAAAACTGTGCACAGAGCCAAGAATCATCAATGTATGAGAAACAACTTCATAAAGTAGACCTAGATCCCAACAAACACTCAAGGAGATAAGAATTAAGAGGAGACTTTTTAAAAAGTATAATTAAGGGCCAGGTGCGGTGGCTCACGCCTATAATCCCAGCACTTTGGGAGGCCGAGGTGGGTGGATCACGACGTCAGGAGTTCACGACCAGCCTGGTCAACATGGTGAAACCCCATCTCTACTAAAAATACAAACATTAGCCAGGTGTGGTGATGGGCACCTGTAATCCCAGTTACTCCGGCGGCTGAGGTAGGAGAATCACTTGAACCTGGGAGGTGGAGGTTGCAGTGAGCCAAGATCGCAGCATTGCATTCCAGCCTGGGTGACAAGAGCGAAACTCCATTTCAAATAATAATAATAATAATAGTAATAATAAAAAGTATAATTAATATTCTCATAAGAATATGAAGGGTCTAGTTACTTGTAAAATTTTTTAAAAATGTAAATTGAACACTTATCATGGTAGGCAGAGCAATAGCCTCCCCCAGAGATGTCTGCTTCCTAATCCTCAGAACCTGTAGATATGTTACCTTACACAGCGAAAGGGAATCTGAAGATGTGATTAAGTTACAGATTTTGAGATGGGGAGGTTACCTGGGTTTATGTGGGTAGGCTCAGTATAATCACAACAGTCCTTATAAGGGGGAAGCAGGAGAATCCGAGTTAGAGAAGGAGATCTGACAATGGAGGCAGGGAGATCTGAAGATGTCATGGCACCAGCTGGGAAGCTGGATCAAGGGGCAATGAGGCAAGGAATGCAGGCAGCCTCTAGAAGTCAGGAGAGGCAAGAAAATGGATTTCACCCTGTCTGGAAAGCGAACACCTTGATTTTAGGATTTCTGACCTCCAGAACTGTAAAATAGATCATACATTGTGTTATTTTAGACCACACAGTTTGTGGTATTTCATGGCAGCATCAATAGAGAACTAATACAATTGGAGTATGAAATTCAATAGATATGCTAAATAAATAAATGGATCAAGGAATAAAGTAAGAAGGTGAAATGTCCTCAGAGGGCAGAATAAAAAAACAGAAGTACAGAGAGCAAGGAGGAAAAGACGAGGCAAAGGAAGGACCGAAAGTTTCAACCTCTAGTAGTTGCTTACAAGGGCAAAAAGAAAGGGAATAGAGGAGAAGGATATTTAAGACATTAAAAAAAAAAACAAAACAAAAAAAACAAAAAACGCCTATAATCCTAGCACTTTGGAGGTCGAGGTGGAAGGAATGTTGAGCCCAGGAGTTGGAGACCAGCCTGAGCAACATGACAAAACCCCATATCTTAGAAAAACAAGCAAACAAACAAAAACACACACGCTTTCCATGTTTTAAAAAATGCAAGTAATCAGACTAAAAGGGTCAATGCAAAGCAGAGGGAATAGGGAAGGGAATGTAGCCCACTTCCCATACTTCTGGATACAATTGCCAGGAGAAATAGACAAATCCATAACTATAATCAGAGATTTTAATACCTTCTGCCACAAAATTGATAGGAAAAAAATAGACGAAAAAAATCTGTAAGAATATGGAAGACTTGAAGAACACTATTAAATAATTGACATTTGTAAATAATTGTCACCTAACTGACATTTATAAAACACCCTACCCAGCAAGAATAGAACACACATTCTTCTCAAGTGTACACAGATTATTTACCAAGATGGATCATATTGTGGCCCATCAAGCAAGTCTCAAAAAATTTTAAAGGGTATGATTCATACAAAGTATGTTATTTGATTTAAAAAAAATGGAATCAGGCTGGGCGTGGTGACTCAAGCCTGTAATCCCAGCACTTGGGAGGCTGAGACGGATGGATCACGAGGTCAGGAGATCGAGACCATCCTGGCTAACACGGTGAAACCCCGTCTCTACTAAAAAATACAAAACACTAGCCGGGTGAGGTGGCAAGCACCTGTAGTACCAGTTACTCGGGAGGCTGAGGCAGGAGAATGGCGTAAACCCAGGAGGCGGAGCTTGCAGTGAGCTGAGATCCGGCCACTGCACTCCAGCCTGGGCGACAGAGTGAGACTCTGTCTCAAAAAATAAAAAATAAAAATAAAAAAAAATTAAAGGCCGGGCGCGGTGGCTCAAGCCTGTAATCCCAGCACTTTGGGAGGCCGAGACGGGCGGATCACGAAGTCAGGAGATCGAGACCATCCTGGCAAACACGGTGAAACCCCGTCTCTACTAAAAATACAAAAAAACTAGCCGGGCGAGGTGGCAGGCGCCTGTAGTCCCAGCTACTCCGGAGGCTGAGGCAGGAGAATGGCGTAAACCCAGGAGGCGGAGCTTGCAGTGAGCTGAGATCCGGCCACCGCACTCTAGCCCGGGCGACAGAGCAAGACTCCGTCTCAAAAAAGAAAAAAAATTAAAAAATGGAATCAAATAGAAATCTAAAACCGAAAGAGATCTGAAAAATATCCACATATGTGGAAATGATATATAACACATTTCAAAAGAAACCAAGAGTTAAAGAAGTTATCAAAAGTAAAATTAGAAACAATTGTAAAGACGATGAAAGGGAAAACTCAACATATCAGAGTGCATGAGATACTGCTCAAGCGGTACTTAAGGGGAAATTGAGAGCACTTAACACATATATCGGAAAAGGCAAAAGGACTCAATGACAACAGAAAAATCAATGAGACAGAGAGCTGGCTCTTTAAGAAGATTAATAAAATTGATAAATCTATAGCTAAAATGATTAAGAAAAGAAAAAGACAAAAATTGCCAATATCAAAAATGATTGAGAGAAGTAAATCACTACAAATTCTGTATATCTTAAAAGGATAATAATGGAATATTATGAACAACTTTATGCAATAAATTTGACAACTTAGATGAAAGGGATAAATTCCTTGAAACACCTTCTAAAGTTCACTCAGGAAGAAACAGATAACCTCAATTGCCTTCTATCTATAAAGATGCTGAATTTATAGTTTAAAGCCTTCATGCAGAAAAAAACAAACAAAAAAAACGAGTAACTTTACAGAGGAAAGCTGACAAATACTGCCTCAGCCAGCTGACCCAGATCAGTATCAGCAGTGATTAATCTTGTTGATAGGGCATATTTTTTTTTTAACGTTTAGGTTCAGGTGTACATGCACAGGTTTTTTATATGAGTAAACTGTGTGTCACGGGGATTTGGTGTACAGATTATTTTGACACTCACGTGATCAGCATAGGACCGGATAGGTAGTTTTTCAATTCTCACTCTCTTCTCACCCTCCACCCTCAAGCAGGCCCCACTGGCTATTATTCCCTTCTTTGTGTCCATGTGTACTCAATGTTTAGCTCCCACTTACAGGTGAGAACATGCAGTATTTGGTTTTCTGTTCCTAAGTTAGTTCACTTAGGATCATGGTCTCCAGTTCCATCCATGTTGCTGCAAAGGACATGATCTCATTCTTTTTTATGGCTGTGTAGTGTCCCATGGTGTATATGTATGTCTTCTTTATCCAGTCTACCACTGATGGGCATTTAGTTTGATTCCACACCTTTGCTATTGTGAATAGTGCCGTGTGCTGTGATGAACATACACATGTATCTGTCTTTATGGTAGAATGATTTATATTCCTTTGGGTGTATACGCAGTAAGGGGAATGCCAGGTCAAATGATAGTTCTGCTTTTTAAGTTGTGCGAGAAATTGCCAAACTTCTTTCCACAGTGGCTGAACTAATCTACATTCCCACCAGCAGTGTATAAGCTGTCTCGTTTCTCTGCAGCCTTGCCAGCATCTATCATTTTTTGACTTTTTAATACCAGCCATTCTGACTGGCGTGAGATGGTAGGTGATGGGATGAGAATGGCAGTTTACCTCTGTGATCTTCTTCCCAGAAACCCACAACTCCAGTCTAACCATGTAAAGACATCAGACAAATCTCAATTGGGGGACATTCTACAAAATATGTAAACAGTACTCCCCAAAACTGTCAAGTTCATTAAAGACAAAGAAAGTCTTAGAAGCTGCCACAGCAAGAGGGGTCGAAGGAGATGTGATGACTAAATGCAATGTGCTATTCTGGATAGGATCCTAGAACAGAAAAAGCACAGTAGGTAAAAACTAAGGAAACGTGAATGAAGTATGGACTTTAGTTAATATAAATATATGTTCATTATTTATAGTAAATGTACCATACTAATAAAATGTTAATATAGAAGAATGGAGGAGTATATGGGAATGTCCTGTGCTATCGTCACAATTTTCTGTAAGTCTAAAACTATTCTAAAATTTAAAATTAATTTTAAAAAACTTTCCCACAAAGAGTTTATCCTAGGGAAGAAAGGTTGATTTAACTAACAATGTAATTCACCATATTAACAAACTAAAAAAAAAACAAATGATCATCTCAACAGATACCAAAAAAAGGCATCTGACAAAATTCAAAGACTGTTTCTCGTTAAAACTCTCTTCAAACTATTTATGACTAGAAGGGAATTCCCTCAATCTGATTTTTAAAATATATGAAGGCCAGGCCTAGTGGCTCACGCCTGTAATCCCAACACTTTGAAAGGCCAAGGCAGGCGGATAGTTGGAACCCAGAAGTTCATGAGCAGCTTAGGCAACAGGACGAATCTTCATCTTTACGAAAGATACAAAAATTAGCCAGGCTTGGTGGTGTGTGCCTGTAGCTCCAGCTACACAGGAGGCTAATGTGGGAGGATCTTTTGAGCCCGGCAGGTTGAGGTTCCAACAAGCCATGACTGTGCCACTGCACTCCAGCCTGGGCAACGGGGCAAGACGCTGTCTCAAAAAAAAAAAAAAAAAAAAATTATATGAAAAATCTACAGCTAAAATCATCCTTAATTATGAAGTACTGAATGCTTCTCCCTTAAAATCAGAGACAAAGCGAGGATGTCCACTCTAACCCTTTGTGCTCAGCATGTTCTAGCAAGTGAAAAAAGGCAAGAAAAACAAAGGTATGCAGATATCGAGTAAAACTGTCTTCATTTACAGAGGACATGAACATCTATGTAGAAAAACTATGGACTCTATTAAAAAACTACTAGACCTAAGATGTAAATTTAGCAACATGGCAGGATACAAGATCAATACACAAAAATCAATGGAATATTAATGAAAGCTAGAAACAAAAATTCAGAAATGGAAATTTTATTAAAATGCTGTTTACAATTACATAAAGATATAAAATACTTAGAGATTGATGAAAAAATTTAAAAGACCTGTATATATTCTAAAAATCATGAAACATTGCTGAGAGAAGTTCAAGAAGACCTAAATAAATGGGAAATAAAATAGATTGTGTTCAAGACCGGAACATTCAATATTTTTTTTTGTTTTTGTTTTTGTGTGTTTGAGACAGAGTCTCGCTCTGTCGTCCAGGCTAGAGTATGGTGGTGTGATCTTGGCTCACCACAAGCTCCGCCTCCCAGGTTCACCCCATTTTCCTGCCTCAGCCTCCAGAGTAGCTGGGACTACAGGCGCCTGCCACCATGCCCGGCTAATTTTTTGTATTTTTAGTAGAGATGGGGTTTCACCATGTTAGCCAGGATGGTCTCGATCTCCTGACCTCGTGATCCGCCCACCTCAGCCTTCCAAAGTGCTGGGATTACAGGTATGAGCCACCGCGCCCGGCCTGGAACACTCAATATTGTTAAGCTATCAATTCCTCTTAAATTGATTTACAGATTCACCCAATCCAAATAAAAATCTGAGCAGGATTTTTTTGAAACATTGAAAATTTGATCTCTAAAACTCACATGAAAATGCAAAGTAACTAGAATAGTCAAACAACTTTTAAAATGAAGACCAAAGTTAGAGGACTAACAGAACCTGACCTCAAAACTTACAAAGCTACAGTCATCAAGACAACAACAATTGTATAAGAATAGAAATGCAATGATAGTATACTATGTGATACTGCTGTGAATATTATTTCTGTGCTCATGACATTGTAAACAAGTGTTAGAGGATGTAAAAATGGAAGTTTTGGATGAGGCCCCAGAACTGTTTTTGTTTGTTTGTTTGTTTTAACTGATGTGCAGAAGACAACTTATGCAGGATTTGGAAACAAACGAAAACAGAAGAGATGAGGGAAGCCAATTTTGTAACTTTCAATCCCAGCCTACATCTATGGCATAAACAGGTCAGAAGATGGACATTAAAAAGGATTTTTAGAAAAATGTTTGGAGAGAGTGTGGAGGAGGCAGGATGTGTTGTGACCTTTTCATTTCACACCAAATCAAGAGAGAAGGACTTTTAAAAGATTCTTCAGGGAGCTTAAAATACATTCTCTGGGGACTTAAGAACAGAAGGGGTAGATGGAGAAAGAGAAAAAGCCAAAGACAACCTCTTCCCTGACACCAGTGTTCCCACTGCAACAGGCCAGAGCTTGGCGAGGAGTGAAAGCCAAACTTTAAATCAAGATAATAGCTTTGACTGTGACATGGGTCTTAGCATTTTGACTACTGCATGAGCCTGCACTTACACACTCAAGTGACTGGAGAACTTCCGTGACCCAAGAGTGGTCAGAGAAGCCATAGAGCCTGCTCACATTTCAGGCAATTCAAAATAAGAGCAGGGAAAAAGGGGAGGAGGGCATTTTAAGAGTCCCACATGATGGAAGTGATGGTTATACAATGAATATTTATTTAACAATAACAGTGATTATAAGTAAATTGGAAGGGTGAAGGGAGGGAGAAGTCTATGGAAGACCAAGGGTTACGAAGCTAAGCCTTTATCTTCCATATCAGGAAATCAATACATTTATCCAAAACTGAAAAATCAAGAAATCGTAAAAAACAAGCACCATGAAGTTAAGTACCAAATAAATATGTAAAAGAGTTGAAAGTGTTTCCTCTGAGAGCAGAAAATAAGCACTGGGAAAGGAGTTGAAGAGGAAACTACCGTTTCTCACAAAAAACCTTGCACCATGTTTTTTTTAAAAAATGTATACACGTATATTCTGATAATTTATAGTTTTACTAATGAGAAAATTCATGGGGCCTGCCCATGTTTTCACACAGAGGTAGAGGTAACTACATTTGCATTTTTAAAACCACATACGCATATTATCATTTTCTTTTTAAACTACATATACATATTACTCTGATAATTTTTGTTTTAAAATGAAAAAAAAACCTTTAAAGATAGCAATAGGGATGGAAGAAAATTCACACTGTGCAGCTTATATGAGCAATGTCTGTTTGAAAGGGCAATTGGACACCCCTAGGCAAAATAAATGAATCTCAACTTAAGTCTCATATTTATACAAAAATTAACACAACCTGGATCACAGACTTAAGAAAAAACATAGGAGAGGCCGGGCATGGTAGCTCAACACCTGTAATCCCAGCACTTTGGGAGGCTGAGGCAGCCAGATCATTTGAGGTCAGGAGTTCGAGACCAGCCCAGCCAACATAGCAAAACCCCGTCTCTACTAAAAATACAAAAATTAGCTGGGCATTGTGGTGTGCGCCTGTAGTCCTAGCTACTCGGGAGGCTGAGGTAGGAGAATCGCTTGAACCTGGGACGCGGAGGTTGCAGTGAGCTGAGATTGCGCCACTCTACTCCAGCCTGGGCTACAGAGTGAGACACACTGTCTCAAAAAAAAAAAGGAAAGCAAATAGAAGAAAATCTTTAGTATTTAGGGTAGGCAGAGAATTCCTAGACTTCACACAATCTATAAAAGTAAAAATGAATACACTGGACTTCATAAGAATTAAAACTTTTGATCTGTGAAAGACCCTGTTAAAAGGATAAAAAGATAAGCTACAGAGAGAGTATATTTGCAAATCACATATATAGAAAGAACTTGTATTTAGAATAAATCAAGCATTCTCAAGACTCAACAGTAAAAATGTAAACAATCCAATTAGAAAATGGACAAAAGACATGAAGAAACATTTCACCAAAGAGGATACACAGATGGCAAATAAACACATGAAAAGATATTCAACATCATTAGTCACCAAGGAAATGCAAATTAAACCCACAGTAAGATTCACTACACACCTACCAAAGTGGCTAAAATAAAAAATAGTGACAACACCAAACGCTGGCAGAGATGTGGAGAAACTGGATCACTAATGCATTGCTGGTGGGGATGTGAAACAGTAGCACAACTCTGAAATATAGTTTGGGAATTTCTTTTCATTTACAAAAATAAATCCTCACGATAAAGATCTAAATATTAAGAAAAGATTATTAAAAAGTAGTAGAAAACTATAGAAGAATAACTCCAGGGATAGGAAGACTTTTCACAACAGGGCACAAAATGTAATCATGACAGGGCACAAAATGTAAAAGTCGTAAGCAAAAGATAGATACATTTGACTACATCAAAATAAAAGCTTCTGTATACTGGAAGCAAAACTAAACAAAGCAAACAACAGCAAAAGCAACAAAGAGACAAGGCACTCCATAAGCAAAGTTTAAAGATAAATGACAAACTGGGAAAAAAATTATTAATATCCCCATATGGAAAGAACTCCTATAAAACAACAAGACAAAGCAAACTACCCCCAAAAACCACAAATAAATGACGTAAACAGACAATTCAGACACAAGGAAATACAAATTAAAATACAAAAAAGAAAGTTCACCCTCACTAATAATCATGGAAATGCAAATTAAGAATGGATACCATTTGTCTCTCAAGAGTGCTTGGCAGAAATGGAAGTCTACTGGCATGGGTGTGGAGAAGCAGGTGTTCGTGCTTTAATAGTAGTGTAGCCAGCACAGTGGATAAAGGATACTCACTGTAGCAAATAACTGGAAAAAACCTTAATGTCCACTAATAGGAAAATGGTATAACAGAAAACTATGAAGCTGTTAAAACAGTGGGATAGATCTATATGCATGATATGGAAATAACTCCAAGAAACAGTGATACATTTTGAAAAGAAAACTGCCGAACAATATGCCTAGTATAATCTCGCATTTAAAAAACAGCAAAAAGGCTGGGTACAGTGGCTCATGCCTGTAATCCCAGCACTTCAGAAGGCTGAGGCGGAAGGATTGCTTGAGCCCAGGAGTTGCAGACCAGCCTGGGCAACAAAGTGAGACCTTGTCTCTACAAAAAATAAAAAAATTAGCCTGGCGGGGTCACATACGCCTGTAGTTCCAGCTACACGGGAGGCTGAGTCAGGAGGATTACCTGAGCCCAGGAGGTCAAGGCTGCACTGAGCCATGTTCATGCCATTGCACTACAGCCTGGTGATCTTGTCTCAAAAAAGAAAAAAAGAAAAAACAGAAAAAAATCCAAAGCGCTGTATTTATGTGTATATCTATGTACATCAAGAGATATGATAATAGTTATACCAAATTTTTAACAGTGGCTACATCTAGGAAGTGAACTGGGATAGTGTGGGTAATCACAAGAGACTATAGAATGACTTACACCATTAAATCTATTTTCTGTGTGATTATTTTACCAATTTTTTTGTTTGATTATTTTACTAAAAGACACATTTGCGTCACTTAATAAAAAATAATGATGCAGCACTTAAGATAGTATCTAGCATATAACAGTTGCTCAAAAATGCTAATTTCAACTTAAAAATAAATTAAGAAAATATTTTCAAAGAGTTAAAAAAATAAAGGATGATGCAGCAATAATGGTTCTATGGCCAAGGTTCTAAATGCCATATTATATAAGTGATAGAATTCTTCCCCAGGGAACAGAAAAAAAGAGGCACTTTTAGGGGAAAAGGGAACTTACTAAACAACCAAAGAAAGATATCCAGGGTCTGTGTGTATTCACTAACCCAGAAACAAGTGTAAATAAGTGTTTCTAGAAGTGCTTTACTAAAGGCACACTTAGCATATTAGAATGGTAAACTTACCTGTCGTCTTCGCTACAGAGGTGGTGGAAACCCCATTGAGCTCACTAGCACTCCTTTTCACAGGCCTTGGCTTGTATTCTCGTCTGGGGACATTGGATGTAGCTGATATCCTGTAACACACATCGTAAGATGAGCCAGACATCTGATGTTGAAAGTTTTCCAAACACACATTCTCTCTGCCTTGTGGAGTATAGGAACTTAGGTTACAGCCAGTGGTCATGAAAGGGACGATTTTTACACATTGACTCTTGAGTAGCCGAAAGTGATGGAGGTGATATCACAAATGTAGCTTTTCAACTCTCTATTTGAGCTTGTGAGTGAAATTCATCTTGAAGAAGACTAATTGGGCCAGGCATGGTGGCTCATGCCTGTAATCCCAGCACTTTGGGAGGCCAAGGCAGGCAGATTACCTGAGGTCAGGAGTTCAAGACCAGTCTGGCCAACATGGTGAAACTAAAAATACAAAAATTAGCCAGGCATGGTGGTGGGCGCCTGTAATCCCAGCTACTTGGGAGGCTTAGGCAGGAGAATATCTTGAACCCGGAAGGCAGAGGTTGCAGTGAGCGGAGGTTGCAGTGAGTTGAGATCGTACCACAGAACTCCAGCCTGAGCAACAGAGCACGACTTCATCTCAAAAAAAAAAGACTAATTTTCTTCATCAAGTCTCTGAGGCATCCAGCAAGTGCCTGGGACGCGGCCAGCATCCAGTGATGGAAGCTGCCTTCTCCCTCACTCTACTCTTATAGATTACAATAGAATTATGAAAATGCACTCCTGTGAGTAACAGGTAAACTATCTGCCTGCAGAAGTGGATGTTTCAGGGACTTAACACATCTTTGTCTTCCCTGTGTAACTGTGTCATTGATTTAAGTAAAAATCCCTCGAAATTTATGCATTACCATAATCCTGTGTAAAACAATTTTCTGTTATCAAATCTAGTTTAAAAACAGGGTATTTTTAACCCAATATTCTAATAAGTAGGGTTGCCATGCAAACTATATATGATATTACTAATTTTCAGAAAAGTATAGACTACATCTATCATTAAAGTCACAAGGAACACAGAAACCTTTCTTTGATTGTTCAGAAGATATTTTTGACTCTTTTAATACCTGTCAATATTATGAACAGAGCCTGAAATTTGTCAATATTTTGACTCTTTCAATACCAGTCAATAATATGAACATAGCCTGAAATTTGTACTGGTGAAGTGAAAACACTATCTTTTTTAAAAAAACAGATATTTACATATTTTCCATAGAGCATCTCACTTTTTTCCATAGCTCTGGATGTTTTCCATCTCTTTGTGAATAGAGAGCTAAACTCTCATCAAATCAGCAATGAAGCCAGGGTAGTTTTGTAGGGGTTGATGTCCCAGGTGGGAGAGCAACTTTGGTTAGTTGCCCTAAACACAGGTCACCAAAAAAGGGATTTAATGAAAAGAAAAAAAGAGAAAAGCTGCCAGGTCCCTTTTCCCAGTTCTACCCTATTGGCCAAAGCCAGTACTTATTATCTCAGTCCCATCCCACATCCAACCATGAAAGCCAGTGAAAGAAAATTCAGAACAGAATGAGGTGGGGGAAAGGGGAGATGGAGAGATGGAGAGACAGACACATGGATTTCAACAGATGTTACCTCCGCAGCCCTTGGCTTGTAAGAAACGTGGAGGCGCTTACCGCATCTGTAGCTTGCTCTGCAGCTCCTGCAGAATCTCTGTGGACTGTTTGTGATAGTCTAATGCTGCCTCTATGAACACAGCCAACTGGCTGACTTGTTCTACCTGCAGCAGAAGTGGAAAATTACTCCATGGAGGCCAGAACCTGTGTAATGTCCAGAGAGAGAGGAGACCAGCAACAAAGACCCAGCTTTGCAGGGAAGGCCAGCGTCTGCCTCGGCTCTGGTCCATTTCATTTAATTTCATCTAGGAGCTCTGTATAATAATCATACAGGTCATGGCATGGAGCTATAAATGCTGGAAAAACATGTTCAAATTTATTTGTGATTATGAATTTGATTTAACTCAATAAAATGCCTGCTTTTCCAATTAGATGATGATTTTTCTCAGGAGATTTTCTATGCTATAAAGCTCATGGATCTGAAAACAGAGAGATAAAGCTCTTCCAGTTATAAATGAAGCCAACATTTAGCAAAGGAACTGCCTACTTAGTCAAGTGTCTCTACACGCACTTTCTAGCTAAGCCAAATCAAGACATTGAGTAAATTAAACAGTTAAGAACTGTAAATGAAACAGATAAGAAAGGGGGCTGGGAGCAACATGTGAATGGGGGCAAAGATTTCCCTGTCCCCTATATGCTTTTTGTTGCTATCCACTCAACATATTTTCCCTGAAACATAGAGCTAAAGGGAATGAACTATAAAGACACTGGCATCTCTGTTTCTCACAAATCAAGACATTCATGAAATTAATGACTTACAATGAATTTTTTAAAGCTGTGTCTTATAATAAAAACCTGGATGATATGCGGCTGTATAATTTGAGGAAGAGCAAACTGAGGAAGGCCTGAGAGCTTTCCTGCTCCCCCACGTGTCTGAGGGGCTGCTACAGGAAAGAGATTAAGCTTATTTCTGGAAGCCCCAGAGGCAAGCCCCAGAGGGTTGAGGTGATGGGCCTCCCCCAGCAAGAATCCAATCAACTATAGAGCTGGACAAAGACACAAATCAAAATCAATCCTACACCTCGCAGGTTTCCCCAAAGCCTATGAATCATTTCCATACTTCATTTTCTACTCAGCTTTAGGGCAAAGTCTGCCTGCTGATTCATTCATACAATCTCACCCTGCCTAACCAATCATGGACTTGTCAGCCTTCAAAGATCCAAGCTACTTTCATTTGTAGTTGCAAATCATTCTTTAGTTGCCTGTACTTAAATTTTTCTTACCCACTTACACTATTTTAAACACGGGCTCAATATGCATGTAAGGTATACATGGAACTCCATGTGTGCCAAGCTGCGATCAGCATCCGAACAATGAAATCCTGTCGAGTTTCATTTACTTTACCATGCTCTGTGGCTGGAAAAGCAACAAGCCTAGCCTTAAATTTCCAAAATCTCAATAAACAAAACAAAGACAGCCTGGACCCTACCAAATCCTAAGGATTTCTTAAATTTCATGTCTTTGGCTTTTACACATACTTTTAAATAAGTCCAAGGCCATGGCCTAGCACAATCAGAGTAGAATTTATTATAGAAACAATTTTTCTTCCTTACAGTGCTAGAGTGGTGTGCTTGGTAAAATCTATGCCATGCCTCTCTGCTTTTAGTAAAATTTATTTGTCCTGTCTTATTACCCACTTTATAAAATGCTTGTATTTTATAATTTTTGAAGAAATTGTGAAAGATAACGAAATGAGTATTTCTTGAAACATATTTGGGGTTGGGGAACGGGAAGGGGGCAAAGGGATTACCAGCTATCCTCTCTGTCGTGGCTAAAACACAAGGTGATGTAATCTAGAGATGCATTCGTAACTGCTCATTGGGTGGCTGACTCTGGGAAGGAAATGAATCCTGAAAGCCCTTAAACCTTGGGAAACAATGGCAGCACTGCCCAATGCCTGCACCTAGTAGGTGCTCAGTACAAGTCCTGAAGGGGTGGCTACTAGGCTGTAAGTCTCTTGTTAACTGTGAAGACCAGGTATGCTACGAGTAGATTATTTTCCTCCTTGAAAAAAATGGAAGCTTCCAGCTGTCCCCCAGATCATGAGCATTGAGCTGTGTGCTGGGGACCATGGGGACCAACACAGGCGGATTGAGCTTCCCAAACAACGATTAGAAATAAATACCTAGACAGGCAGAACCAAGATAAAGCAATAAACTCAGGCCTAGCAAGAGCCAAAACCTGACCAAAAGGTAAAACATTTCTTCCATTGTTGGAATTTTAGCAGTCCATCTGTTGAATCAGCGAAAGTCACCTGGGATGGGAAGAAAGGCTTAATTCCACTTCTGGGTTGAGACCTGGGCTGACACTTTGCTGGTGCCATCTATTCAGAGCAAAGTGTGACCTCACCCATGAAAATGTTCACATAATATATGCCAAGGAACTGGATTTCCAGCGAATCCACTCCCTTTTCTGAAAGTGAAGCACTCTAGCTCCTACAGATGGGCTCACACTCAGCTGATGTTTGAAGTGAGAAACTCATAATGCAAGCAGACTTCCACGTAGGTTAAAGGTCCAGGAGGCACAGGCCTCAGTGGCTGACAAATGTGTGAAGTGAGGGCTGTGAAGCTACCTGGGAGATGCACAGAACCATAAAATCAGAGGGGGCCTGAGGTATACAGAATCACGGAGCCTGAAAAGATGTCCAAATCTTAATTCCCCAAACCTGCAAATGTGTTACTTCACATAGCAAAAGGGACTTTGCAGTTATGATTTAAGTTAAAGATCTTAACATGAGGAGATTATTTTGGAATGTCTGAATGGCTCAACGTAATCATGAGGTCCTTTAAGAGGGAGACAGGAGTGCCAAGGTCAGAGAAGATGTGACAATGGAAGCAGAGGTCAGAACGAGGTATGTGAAGATGCTGTGCCACTGGCTGTGAAGAGGGAGGAAGCAAAGAATGAGCCAAGAAATGCAGGTGGCCTGTAGAAGCTGGAAAAGGCAAAGAAGCAGCTTCTTCCTCCAGAGCCTCCAGAACAAACGTGGCCCTACCCACACCTTTATTTTAGGACTCTAGGCTGGAAGACAATAAATGTGTGCTGCTTTAAGCTACAGTTTGTGGTCATTTGTTATGGCCCCAATAGGAAACTGATACAGAGCTATTTTAGCCCATCCTCAAACTACGCAAAAACCTAACAAAGAGATTAGTGCTGCCCAGGGTCCCCCATTCATGGTGATGGGAGTTGTTGCCTGGAGACACATAGGAACCAAACTCAGGGGGTAATGGACCCATCATGACTGGGCCTGGGGACTTCATTGTTGGCTTGGCTGTATCCCAGGGCGCCTCACTCTCTTCTGAGGGATAACCCCAAAACAGGAATTAACTCAATTTATCTCCCATGGCAGACTACACACAATGTACAATCCACAAGTGACACACATGTGTCCCCTGTGGATACATTTCATTCCAAACCTCTCTTTAGCTGGAAACTAATGGATAATTAGCAGCATATATGGTCGTTGGGAGTACTTTAGTCCTGAGGATGGAAACAGAGAATAGATGTCCCCAACTACAGTGGACTAAGGATACTAGAAGTTTCTAGGAGTTGTGGAAACCTCAGGGACACTTGCATAAGATCTGAGCCATTAGCCTGGCCTTGAGGGCCAACTGCAAAGGGCTTACTTAGGCTGTACCCAAAGGAAGAATGGCTCAAAGGACTGCATATTGTAACAAAGACTGTCTTAGGTCAACTCTGCAAGAGGACTATGGAAACTGGGGTGGCCAGAGGGAGCAGGGCTGGGAATCCTCCTCCTCTGACCCTTTAGCAATCACTTACCAGGGGACTTGGTGAGCAGTCGGATGAGTAAGCAGAGAGTAGCACACCCTGAAGCCCATGGCGAGGACAGAGAGAGAACTGTGATGTGAGCAGCTGATGCCTGTCCATACACCTGGGGTCTGCAAGTGTGCTTGGCAAACATGAATAAAGAAGTATACATCTTCAAAAGATGACAAGTCATTCTCTTTAGCAACTGAAAAGGCACATTTCCCATACAGGTCATCTTCAATTTACAGTGTAATAATACCAGTAATTTCTTGCTCTGTCATATCAAAGACCTCCACTCTCTGTGGATTCCTCAGAGAAGCGATGGAAAATTTCTCATGAATTTTGCAGTCTGGTTATAAACAGATGCATTTTCCAATGGGGCAAAAGCCTTTATTCAGAGTTTCTGAGAAAGTTTGAGTAAGGCAATTAAATTAATAATATGGATAATAATCCCTTACACTTTTATTCTCCACTTTGTCCTTTTAAAGAATTTCTCAAATGCAGTTGTTAATTTACCTGATACCAGTCAGGTGAAATGATTTTCCCAGAGGCTTAGCAGAAGCAAAACCGGAAACAGAATTCAGGTATCTCACTCCTTGCTGGGTATGCTTTCTATGAGTTCAGTACCTCCTAATGCATCTTATTCCACACATTACAGTCTCTGAAACATTAGTAATAATATAATAATGCGACAGATTTCTGTGGTCAAATAAGTTTGGTAAACTGCCAACTGTATTTTCTCTTAGGAACTGCTTAGAGATTAATCTTTCTTACTATCAAATAAAGACTCCGAAAAGTCTTGTGATAAAGAAACTGTTTAGTTTTATTTAACCCAGGGTTTCCCAAATGTATTTGACCACAGAGACATTATTAATGCAAAACACACTAACATTCCATGGGATGGATTTTGGAAAATGCTACCCTAGACCAATGGAAAGACCCCAGGAATCTGGAATCTAGTAATTCCATGGGTCTAAACCCATGGATGGAGGGAGGGTCCTGTAGCTGGGGAATGTATACCAAGAGAGCCAGTACTGCAGGTGCCTTTACTTACTGGACTGAAATAAGCATCTTCTATGGAATAATCTCTGATTTCTGCTAATGTCAAAGACCTACATTTGCTAATGGTAAGTTGTGAGGAACTTCTTCTCTGCAAAGACAGAAGAGGTGACAGTGTGTTAACAAACCTATGGGTGATATACCGTTCCCAAGAAATGGCAATGAAGGCTGGTAACCAGTCTGCTGACTTTCCCACACTTTTCTCCAAGAGCAGGGCTGCCCTGGGTACCTCTCAGGACCCTGCCAGGCCCAACTTGGCCTGGAGGAGAAATTAGTCATGGGACTGCCCCACCTGGATCCCTGGAAAGTTGGAGAACCAAAACACCTCCTGGCTTGCATCACTGCCTATAGAATAATGACGCTGCTCAGCCTCAGGCAAAATGTGAAGAAATGCTCAATATCTCCAATCCAGCTGCCACTCACAACACAACCAAAGGCTACAGTGTGGGGCCAAAGGAGACTCTTCTTCATTCTCCCATTCCCAGTTCTGCCAAAAATAGGTAAGAAAATAGATACAACTTCTGCTTAGGAATGTTAGAGTGAGCACATCATATCTCTCCACCTCCCCTTCCTTTGGTGATTCATCCAACTGGTGAGATTGCAGGAGTGGCACCCACTTGGCCCTAATAACCAGAGTATCTGGCCACTGCAAGGAAAGGCAGTAGGGGCCTGGCTGTGGGCTCCGGATTTCTCAAGAAAGTGGGTTTGTGAAGTGGCCACAAGATCGTGTGTCATTTGGCTTTGTGGTCTCTGCACCCGCTCTCCCTGCAGGGGCTCCAAGGTCTAGACTTCAGGCCAGGAATAGCTCACTGGACTTCTACTGTGGGCCCAGGCCCAAGCTGCCCCTTCCAACATGGCTTTCTAGAGAGCCCTGCTCTCTGACCAAGGGGCTGGCATATGATCCTATGTGGCTCCCCTGGTTTGTTTCTCAGTTGGGAGAATGCAAAGGTGAGGACAGATGAAAGACAACACCCTGGAAATCCCTGCAAATGGCTTGTTGGCCAGAAAACCCTAGGAAGTATTACATCTGGAGACCCAGGAAAGACCAAGTCTGTTAACTCCAGTTAGGGTTCTCCTCACATCAGACAGAGCTTTGGCAAACAGTTTCTTTTGAGGCATTCCCCAGTGAAGCTTTTATTGTGTCTAAGGCAGGACGAAGAGATATGAGAGCTAGAGAAGGCACCAGCTCTTCCCCCAGGGTGAGATTTTGGTCTTTGAATTGTCAGTGCCAAACAGAGATGGGCAGGTAGCACCAGAGCACCAAGCACACCCATCTCAGAGGATTTCCCTTCATTCGCTTTTCTCTGCTTATTCACTTTTTCTTTGGAGTGAATGCTTCTAAGTCCTCTCACCAGGCCCTCCTCCTCTTCCTCCTCCTCTCATGGATGAGGCTGGGGATGCTCCCTAGTTAGTAGGATGGGTTGCTCTGCCTCAGTCCCTGGCTCTGCAGGGTTGTGGCCAGCGAGGCTCCCACTCACCTAGCTTCAGCGTCTCAGGCTGTGTCTAGGTGGTGAGACAGGCTGGCTCTCCCCTGGAGCTGGCTGTCATCCACCAAAGAAGGTGCAAGGAGGAGAAAGTGTCATTGGGACTTTAGGCCCAGGCCATGTCCTTCAGCAAAGTTGACCAGGAGGTCTGTATTTTACAACTTTCAAGTGTTCTCATCAGTTAAAGAGATGTCCCTTGATTCCAATCTGGCTTTTTTGTCACTTCCTCCATTGGTCAGAATCCAAAGGGTGAATGGCTGTGACTGATATCCCCACAGATATCTGATACTGTGACATCCCCACAGTAACAGAAGCATGTTCTACTTGTGTCTGGAGGAAGTGTCAGGGCCTCCGCTGCCTGCCACCAGGCTTCCCTTGCAGCCACTTATTTGACAGTTTGTGCACCTTGTCTCCAGCAGGTACCAGATCAGGTGGAAACACCATCCAATCCATCAGGCAGCAACACCCGAAGACCCACTGTGTTTGACATGGCGATTAGAACAGGTCCCAGCCATCTTTAGTTTCTGCCAGGAAATCCAGCCCTCCCCAGCCATCCTGAAGCACAGCTCCTCATGCAGGACTTCCCCACCAGGAAAGGAAGCAACATGGCAACAAGAGGTTGAGTGACCAAGGTTGGACGTGCAGGTGGTGACTCAGAGGGAGCAGGAAGCCAGAGTCCCATGGGCTGCAGAGCCACCAGCTCTGGCTTGGTTGTTGGAGATGGACCAAACACAGGGCCAAGGATTCAAGTATGCCCCATCCACCATGTACTGGCATTTTGTCTTTCTCCCAGCAAGTCACATTCTCTGTTTATCCCCAAGCACCAGGCAGTATTGGCATTTGCACGTCAGGTCCAAGGAGTGACCCGGAGGAGATTTTTCTCTACCTTGCCTAGTCAATAGGAGAGGACGGTCAGACCACCTGGCTATGGCACAGACACACTGACATGGGAAAGGCTGAGGTGGTGCCCTCTGATCTAATGCTGCTGACCCCAAGAAGAGAGTAAGATGGGCTTCTGAAGCCTACACAATCACTTCTGAGTCTCCACAGCTATAAACCTGGGTAGGGGAAAAGGTAAACACAAGGGCGCCATGACAGGGACCATCAACAGCACCCCCTTAGCCTCTTTATCATGGGGTGTCAGTGAATGGTAGCTCTTGTCATTGTCATCGTCATTATCACCATCACTATCGCCACCATTACCCCAAGAACCAGCAGCCAGGGCACAACTAGTAGCCACTGCAGCTACAGACAGCAGGAGGGAGGGAGAAGGGAGGAAGGAAAGAGCCTAGTTTCCAGGCAGCCTGGGCGGTCGCTCTCCATTTCATAACACTGGTCTCCTCCCACCTCAATGGCAGAAGTAGAAGCCAGAAAACCCCTCCTTGTGAAGGTGAAGACCCCAGGATCCAGGCTGAGGAAGCAGCCCCGACTCCCCAGAGCTGAACAGGGGAAACCTCCACTCACTCGCAGGTCAATTTCCCACAGGAAGCCTTGGAGGAAACATGACAACCAGGCCGGAGCAAGGCCAGCACTAGGACCCCTGAGGAGCTTGGGCTAGGAACCAGCTCTTACTTCTGCCGGGGCAGGGTGGGAGGGCTTAACTCATTTGTGACAGACAGAATACGTGTCACTGTCAAAACATGGACAAATGATTGAGCTTTTATAATGAAGGGATCTTTTTGACTTTTGACTGACACTGAGGGGGAAAACTGAGGTCTCTTGAGTCAACTGCTAAGGCCGACGTGGCTGAGACAGGATTCCCTCATGGAGCACTTTGCAAAAGCTCATCATCGTGGTTCCCGCATGAAGGTAATGAACAGCACAAATGGGTCAGACGGCACATCTGACACAAGACACAATCTCAGAGTTTAAGCCATGAATGGGCCTGGAGCCAGCAGGGCAACATTCCATATGGCCCCCTCAAGGAGTATCTGTACATGTCACACTTCAAATTACATTTTATAAAGACTTCAAAACAATACGGCAATCTGAAACAAAACAAAATGGCTGTTGCTTAGGGACAATTTCAAGAGGAAATTCATATATTTAAAGAAAAACAGAGATACCGAACTGTCACACCTCCTCCTATTTCCCCCCCTAAAAAAAAATTAAAAGGAGAAACACAGTAGAGTACTTTTCAGGCCTCAGTGGTTTAATGGGCATGGGAAATTTCAAATTGGCATCTCCAGTTGGGAGAATTCATTCTCCAGGATGAATGTCTTGTCAGTATTGGACACAATCCCTCCACACATCACCATGGTAAATAAAAGGTGCTCAATGCATTTTGACTTGACTCAAAAGAAGTAAGACCTCAGTGTACCTTTAAATAAGTACAACATGGTCTTGAGGATAAATAAACCTCCTGACTTGTTCCCACAGGTTTAAAAACTTAACAATTAGGTCCCATGCTAACACTGGGGGTGAGACAGCTCCTGGCATTGCTGAGGCCAGGCTGAGGGCAGGGGCTCAGGAGGGAGGCAGGTGGCTGACACCTCTTCCACTCAGGCAGTCAAAGTGCCAATGGCCCCTTAAACCCAAGGCCGAGCAGGGAGGCCACCCCCAGCTGCATGTTGCCTGGTCAGGAGTCACTGTCCTCCTTAATTCCATTTCATTTGACTTTACTTGGACAAATAAAATCAAAGCAAATGGCAGGAACCACAGTACAATAGAAGATTGGCACTTCTGAGGGATAAGATCCAAGACCTTCACAATTCCCGAGCCCACAAGCACCACTACGGAACAGCTGAAAAATTTAGGTCATGCTTTTGTGTCTTGAATGTGGGCTATGACAGGTAAAGGCATCAGAGAGCTGGGGAATGACAGCAGCTCTCCCCCACCCCCTCCACCAGCTAAGAGAGCTGCTCTCCCTTAAACATCTGCCTTGCCAAGTACTTTTCAGTCTTAGCAAAATGGCAAATTACCACATGACCTGGACTTTTCATTCTCCTGTGAAACCACAAATGCTATAGCCTCACATACAAAAGTCAGTCTACTTCACAATCTTCACAGACAACCTCTGAAGCAATCCTGGGATAAACAGGACTCCTCAAGATTTAAGATACTGAGCCAGGGACTGGCATGGTGGTTCACACCTGTAATCCCAGCACTTTGGGAGGCTGAGTGAGGCAGGTAGATGCCTTGAGCCCAAGAGTTCATGACCAGCCTGGGCAACATGGCAAAACCCCCATCTTGACAAAAAATTATCCGGGTTTGGTGGCATGCCTGTGGTCCCAGCTCTCCACGAGGCTGAGGTGGGAGGATCACTTGAGCCTGGGAGGTCGAGGCTGCAGTGAGTCACAATCATGTCACTGTACTCCAGCCTGGGCAACAGAGTGAGACCCTGTCTCCAAAAAAGTATGTGAGTCAGGGCTTGCTGGATGTCTGAAGCAATCTCTGAGGCAGGACATAGGAGAAAATTCTGGAAACTTGCATAACAGCTAAGGCTTTAGAGCACGTTTGTCCAACTTGTGGCCCAGGATGGCTTTGAATGTGGTCCAACACAAATTCATAAACTTTCTTAAAACGTTATGAGATTGGACAGGTGTGGTGGCTCACACCTTTAATCCCAGCACTTTGAGAGGCCGAGGTGGGCAGATCACTAGGTCAGGAGATCGAGACCCTTCTGGCCAACATGGTGAAACCCCATCTCTACTAAAAAAACGAAAAACAGCTGGGTGTGGTGGCGCGTGGCTGTAATCCCGACTACTCAGAAGGCTGAGGCATGAGAATTGCTTGAACCCAGGAGGTGGAGGTTGTAGTGAGCCAAGATGACGCCACTGCACTCCAGCCTGGTGACAGAGCAAGACTCTGTCTCAAAAAAAAAAAAAAAAAAAAAATTACGGAGTTTTTTTGGTGATTTTTTTTTAAGCTCATCAGCTATTGTTAGGGTATTTTATGTGTGGCCCAGGAAAGACAAAAGATTGGGCACCCCTGCTTTAGAACTTTTCAACATGCTGGTCATAGTCATATATTCAATGTTTCATTCATTTACATTAAAATCTCCTGTTTGGTTTAAATACTTACATCATTTTCTAAAAAATTAAACATGCTTCTTTCAGCCAACTCCTTTGACTCTTCAAATTTTTCTACCGCTTGTCTGACTTCTTCGTCTGGTATCTTACCTACTCGTTTCTTTTTATAATCGTAATCCAGGCGGCGGCCTTCCAGCTTTTTCAGGTGATGCTAAAAAAAGAGAAGGGAGTCCCTCAGAGAGGCGCTACATTCAAAACCTGGCACAAAAAAATTATTTCTATTAAAATGGTCATTGCTTTTTCTCGGCCTAGATTCCAGAGGGCAGGAACCCACCTTACACTGCTGTTGGGAGCACCTCAGCACCTGATGGAGGCTCTCCTCACTTCAGGTGCTCAAGGAATATTTGTGGAATGAATGAATGAATGAACGAATGGACAGATCAGTGACAGAATAAATGAGTGTCTGTATAGAACATAAAGATGCAGTAGCCATGCTCAGATATTCTTTTCCAACATTCTTTATACGATCCCTCACTTCAGCCTTCTTAATGTCCAGATAATTTCTAACCAGGTTAACCAAACAAAACATAGTAGGAACATTTCTTTCGGCACTATTGTCAACTCCTGACTAAGTAGTAGACTATAAAATCACAAACTTCTACAATCCCTTAGAATATTAATGAATCTCCATAAAGTTCCCAATCAAGAAATAAGTTGTATAAAACGCTGTTAATGAATGCATAGGAGAGAGATTCACAGACAACCTCTCAAATGGGAAAAACTCTAAACAATATTATAACCCCTTTAACAAAATCTAACAGAACTGTCTACTCGTGGAACAGGCCGCCTTGCGTAGCAGGTTTCCCATCATAGTTTGTGTCCAAGCAGAGAGACCCCATGTCAGAACAGTGTCGAGTGGGAGAGCTATACAGGACAAGGGAGGGGTCCCTGGAGAGTTTATGGCTATAATCCTCAGAAATCAGACACTGGGTATTGAAAGTGTATGTAGAAACTGATCATCCCACTGAAGCATGAGGATAGCTTGCACTATTCATTTTAGCAGGAAGCACTGCTTCTAACTTCCACGACTCGGTGAAAAGAGCACCCAGAGAGTCAGAAGCATCTGTCTCCTATGCTGTGACTTTGGGCTGGTCCCTAATCCCTCTGTACCTCTACATGAACACCTGAAAGTCAGTCGTATGTCAAATGAACAGGCTCCCAATCCCTGATTTCTGAGCGACATGGAGCATAGGCGAGACTGTGAAAGGCTTCCTAAACCTTGGACTCTTAACTTTCCATCATCCACATAATTTAAGTTTAGATTTACAGTTCTATATCAAACAGCATCTGAGTAACAAAACGGCATTTAGAAAATTTTTTTTTGCATAGGGAACTGCAACATTTCAGAATAAGTGTATTTTACACATTTCACCCACTTACTACTCAGGACCACATATGTGTCTGTGGTTGGCCAGGTGGAGGAGCAATGCTGACTTTTCATATGACCTTCCTCCATGATGACAGTGCAAGAAGAAATAAAACTTGCTATATGTCAGCAAAGGAGACATTTGGTTTTACAACTGTGCATTTGGGGGAGATGTTTTGGCATCCCCAGAACCCAGACTGTCACTTCTCTAGAATCAACCATTCAAAAATAATTTGGAAAAACATCTCTTGTACCCAACCAACATATACACCTACTAAGTACCCACAAAAATTAAAATAAAATAAAATAGGCCAGGCGCAGTGGCTCACACCTGTAATCCCAGCACTTTGGGAGGCTGAGGCAGGTGGATCACGAGGTCAGGAGATCGAGACCATCCTGGCTAACACGGTGAAACCCCGTCTCTACTAAAAATACAAAAAAATGCCGGGCGCGGTGGCTCACACCTGTAATCCCAGCACTTTGGGAGGCCGAGGCAGGTGGATCACGAGGTCAGGAGATCGAGACCATCCTGGCTAACACGGTGAAACCCCGTCTCTACTAAAAATACAAAAAAATTAGCCAGGCATGGTGGCGGGCACCTGTAGTCCCCGCTACTCAGGAGGCTGAGGCAGGAGAATGGTGTGAACCCGAGAGGTGGAGCTTGCAGTGAGCCGAGATCATGCCACTGCACTCCAGCCTGGGCGACAGAGTGAGACTCCGTCTCAAAAGAAATAAAAAATAAAAAATAAAATAATGTGTGAGCACAAACCATGTGGCAGGCTTATGACTACAAGGAACAAACCACGATCCCTCACCCCAAGGAATGGACCGCTCAACATGAGCAGAAGGTAAGCAACAGTGCTCATGGCACAGGGGCACAGAAGGGGAACCCCACGGAGTCTAGCAAAAGAACAAACAGCTTCCCAAAGGAAAGCACATCCGAGCTGAGGGGTGAGGTGACACAGCCAGGAGATGGGGTGAAAGGACAAAGACAGCAAATAGTGAGAAAGAACAAAGCAAAATGTCACCAGGGAGCTGGAAATGATTCAGTGAGGCTGGACGGAGTTCACATGGGGAAGGGGTGGCAATAAGGCCACAGAGGAAAGGAGGGGCCAGGCTGTGAAGGGCTGAGGGGTTGTATCTTCACCCCACCTCCGGTGGGCAGCCAGGAAGGTTTGCAGCTCAGGAAGGATGCCCTGGCTGTGGGCTAGAGAATGGACAGGAGGGAGTGAGATGTGACGCCAGGGGTCAAGGGCAGCCGTGCTGATGTGCGTAAATGTTAACAGGAAGAAGCCAACAGATAGAAAGGGAAAGAATGAAGGTACAGCAGAGAGGACGATGGATGTCACAACGGCCCTGAGGAGGTGAGAGGTGACAGACCCTGTGGCCCAGTGGAGGACTTGAGAGCAACAAACATGTCCCTGGCTTGAGAGCAACAGGGACATGATTCCCCTGAGACGGAAGAAGAGGATGGTATGCATGACGGGGCCAAGTGCAGGTGGGGAGTGCGATGTTTAGGGAGCTCCTGAATGGGTGCTTTCATTTCTCACTCAAACTACCTGAATTCTCCCTCATACCCTTTGCTTTCAGCAGAAACTCTAAATGCAATGCCTGGACAGGCATCCAGGGCTTTCCGTGACTCTCAGTCTTTCCTCCCTCCATAGCACCTCTGCCCCTACACACCCTATCCCCTGGCCATACCACACAATCAAGGTTCCCGAGCTCGCCTGCTCTCACAGCCCTGGCCCCCTGGTCAGCTTGTGCTGGATATTTTGCCCACCTGAGTCTCCCAGTCTGCATGGCCAGCTTCTCCTCCTCTGGGAAGCCTTCCCTGACCCAGCCAGGCTGAGGGAGGTGCCTCTCCTTCATGTCCCTGGGCTAATCTCTCCAACAACTGTCAAAGTGCATGATATCTGTTGACTTGTCTCTCTACCCTACAACTGTGAGTTTCACAAGGGTATGTACCAGGTCTTGGTTAGCCACATATGGCCAGTGCCCACCACAGTGGCAAGGCACAGCAGGCCCTCTATACACAGATGATGGATGAATAAATAAATCAATGAATGAACAAAGGAAGAACCAATAATCTGACATCCATCAGTTCCTTCTCTGGCCCCTGGAATATGAAGCCATCTCAAGGCCCACGGTCCAAGCAGGGAAGGCCATCCAAGTTCACATATCCCATCAGCCTCATCTCTGTCACACAGGCTAGACCAGTGGGGGTTCACACTTCCCCCTCGAGTTCTGGAAAGAATGGGCTGGAATGGTGGTTTCTGAACATTAGCGTGCATCAGAATTACCTGGAGGACTTTATAAAACACAGACTTGCTGGGCTTCACCCCCAAGATTTCTGATTCAGGAGGTATGGGATGGGGCCCAAGAATTTGCATTTCTCACAAGTGATGCTGATGTTGCTGGTCCAGGGACCACACTTTGAGAATCAACAGGTCTGAAGAAGGGAAAACAGGATATGCCCAAGGTTCAAATGACCTCCAAGTTGAGATCATGCTGGAAGGTACCCAGAGGAACATCTTCTGTACATATCCATAAGAAGGTGCTTGTACCTCCAGAGTAGAAGTCCCTGGTGGGGTAGAAGTCTCGGGGCTGTTTTCCCACATCCACAAAAATGCCACCATGCAAGTGGCATGCAATTATCTCCAGGTACCTGAAAATTCCCATGCATGTCATTTTTAACAGTTTTCCAAATGAAAAATTCAGTTTCTAGGTGTTGATTTTCTTGAGAAGTAATGGAAAATAATGACCACCAGGGCAATGCATCAAAATATGCAACTATGATATGATTTTGATAATAAGAAATCCACTACAAAGTTATGTAATTAGTTATGTGATAAATGGCTGCAGAAATATGGATTTTTAGCCTGGCTTTGAGCTGGCTTCAACTAGATACAGAATTTCCAGCTGAAAGAACATGCTTACATTCCTTCCCATTATCCTGCTTCATCTCCAGGGCAGATAGGGCTAATGGATCCTGGCACTCTTTCCCAGTGAGCCCAGGAAAATAGAACTGGGTTATTTTTACCCTACCCACAAGCATCGTAAGATGATGCTTTCAGTGAGTCCCTGCTGAGACGTTCTAATGATTTTAAATATAAACATCATCTTAAGTAGCAACAAGTATATTTATAGCATGGAAGACTTACCCCAATCTCTTTTAAATCTTTATCTTGTAGTAACTGAAGAGGATCAATAAAAGTTTGCTTTACATTAATATCAAGAGAGTCTTTCACCTCAGCCATTAGCTTCATGGATTCACCAACTTCTATCAATGCATTGCCTTGAGCAGAAAACATAAATACAAAAGGTTCTTTGGGAGACTACTCCAGGTTTAACAGTGCTATTTATTTCATTCTTTACCAAAAGTTTGTGGATGATGGTGTAGCAAGGTCCTTGCTCCAGGACCTCTGAATCCTGGATCAGAATGAAAAAGAAAAAGCAAGGCTTCCTATTTTCTGCATTTTCCTCTCTATGTTCTGCACTTTCACCACCACAGAAAATACAACTGAGGCTAGCAGACCGAAGTACTTACCATTTGGGCCACTAGATGGGGATAAAGATCCTTTTTAAAAAACTGGTAATTTGGGAAACTGGCACGGAGGGTTCCTTAGAAGCTTGAGAATAAAATCTCTTTGTAAACAATGAAAGGATTCACTCATGGGGTTAAGTGTTAACCAGTAAAAATTACAATAGAAATAAACCAATAAAACATCTCAGCTTCTAGCTGTGGGATCTTCTCAAGGCTACTCCTTGTATCCTTCTAGAAGGTTCTAAGGCTCCCTGCCCTCTCTGATGTCAAAGAAAGCCTGCTGGTGTCACATGGGACATCCTGTCAGCAGGGTGGGGTGGGGGTCTGCTGGTGCACTAGAGCGCAGGCCAGCCTTCCTGGCTTGGGTAGTGACAGGTAGTTTTTCCTGGATTACAGTGTGGTATCTCAGTCCAGTTAACTGGCAGTAATTTGCCATATTATTGCAGACCACATGTCCTCTAGTTCTCTGTACAATGAGGGTTGCAGGGTCTCTAGAAAATATCCCTGGGAAATGCTGCACTAGAATGAACTATTTTTCCTATATTTGAGTTTTTCCAAAATGATCTTGTAAAAAGATGGAGATTGGGGTTGCTCAATTCCTAGGCTTAAAGAAGACCGTAAAGCCCAGCCTAAGTCTGACCTTTGAGTTGTTTCACCCACCAGGCGAGGGCATAGACAACTTATTCACCTGTAAAATAGAGATGGCAATATGTGCCTCACCTCCCTTAAAATAAAAAAAAATAAAAAAATAAACAGAAAGATACTAGATAGGACCTTGCAAAACAGAAGTAGGAACCATTACTCTAAACTAAGGCTTCCCAGGACTCCACACGGACCCAGTGGTAGCTTCATTCCTCCTTGGAAGCTAAATTTCCTTAGCTCAACTCTCCAAAGTGTGTCTAAATAATTCTAAATGAAGACGAAATATCCCTTCCTAGCCTGTGGACTATTTCCTGCTCAAATAGTGAGAAATGATATTTCTCACCATTTGGGAGCACAGTGTCCCATGTGGGTGATAGAAATGGTCACCATATACTGACCCCACACCCAGCCCCTCTGCCACCAGTGCCAGTGCCTCACAATGTCAGCTCATTTCACCTTGACAGAAACATTTTCAAATACGTTGGAGACTCCAAAGATGATGCCCTGAACACGGGCCGCCACCTCCCTGGAATCGACATTCCCTCTCCTTGCCTGAGACTGGCGCTGTCCAATTCCACGGGTGTGGGGCTCAGCCTCCACCCACTGAGGTTTCTGCACTGTAGGAAGTCCCAGCATGTGGCCTCCCAAAAGAAATCATCCAACGGCACAGCCTCTTCCTTGGAACAGCAGAAATCCATCTGTTCCTGATGCCCTGCTGACATCAGCTCTCTTCCTTACCCCAAGTTTCTTTAGGTTGCTGGGCACATGGGAAGCTACCAAATTGTCTGGCTGTCACCAAGGCCAGATGCATGGCAGGAGTGTCCTTGGATGTCAGGGCCTGCCTGGCAGTTTCACCTGCTCCCTTCACTGATGTGCCTTCAGAGTAAGAGATAGGCCATCTTGTCCCCACTGGCCCTTAGAAGAAAATAAAATTCACATTATACTGCTCTGAGGAATAATGCTACCTTTTGTCACTAATTAATTCATGTTTTACTGCTTGAGTTTTAACATTTTTTTCAAAAGATATTTCCTTCCATTTCCTAGAATGATTACTGTGGCCAAATATTTGATTTCTCAACTTCCATCTCCTGCCTTGTTACCACTACATGAATAGCAAATATGCCAAATTCTTTTGGAATACTTCGTATATTAAATCCAATTAATCCTCAATTTAATTTATTAATTTAAATGAATCTCAATCAAAATGTAATGACTTTTCTAAATAAGAGGGACTTAAGTTTCACCTGGAAAAATGAAACCAGTAAGTGTGTCCGTGAACTTTTTGCAATACAATACCCAGATAAATTTTTAGTAAAACATATTAAAGTATGTTTTAAAACTTTAATACTTAAAACAATATGACACTGAATCAAAACAGGATATAGATCAAGAAACAGAAGAGAAACACCATAAACAAACAACTTATAAAAATTAGTCCATAACAAAGGAATCATTTCAAATCATCAGGAGAAAGTTGGACTTTTCAACAAAGTACTGAAACAGCTATTTATTTGTTAGAAAACAAAATTAGAACTCTATTGCACTGTAGCTCCAATAAATGCAGGAGCTTGGAAATTTAAAGGCAAGAAAAGAAAATATAGAATTCAAAAACAAGTATAAATAAACATTTATATCATTTGCCAGGGAGTGGGATGAAAAAGATTGCCTAAACATGATTCCAAAAAGCTAGAAACCATATAAGAAGACTAAAGAGCTTCACTAAATAAAAAAAAATCTCTCCATTGAAATGACCTTCATACACAAGGTCCGAAGGTAAATGCTTACCTGGGACAAAATTTCATCAACATACAAGACAGCCAATGAGCAAATATCCTGACCATTTAAAGAGCTCATGAGACAGGAGGGGGAAAAATGGACCTCCTAATGCAAAAGCAGGCCAAGGACACAAACACACAATTCACAAAAATAATGACAAACACAAATAAAAATTCCACCTCACACGTGATCCAAAAGATGGAGCTAAAACAGCAATGAGATATCATTTTTGTATACTACATATCAAATGATCAGTCATTTAAAAGTAAATTTAAAAGATAATCTCTAGGGTTAGGAACTGTGTAGGGAAACACTCTCACTCACTCCTGGCAACAGTGTCAAATGGGTGTAACCATTCTGAAGATAGGTTGGGAATATGCTTTCAAAACCTGAAAAACAAGCATAGCCTTTTTTTTTTTGAGAGGGAGTCTCACTTTGTCATATAGGCTGGAGTGCAGTGGCGTGATCTCGGCTCACTACAATCTCTGTCTCGCAGGTTCATGTCATTCTCCTACCTCAGCCTCCCAAGTAGCTGGGACTACAGGTGCCCGCCACCACGCTAGCTAACTTTTTTTTGTATTTTTAGTAGAGACGGGGTTTCACTATATTAGCCAGGATGGTCTTGATCTCCTGTCCTCGTGATCTGCCCGCCACGGCCTCCCAAAGTGCTGGGATTACAGGCATGAGCCACTGCACCAGGCCGAAAGAAGCATACCCTTGACTCAGCAATTTTATACTAGAAATGTTATCTAAATTATGTCAAAGAATATAATTTTGGATATCCCCAAAGATTTACCTATGAAAATAGTTATTGTAAATGCTATGTATACTGTTTTTACATAAAGAAACATTTATTTAGTAAATGGGATTGACTGAACAAACTATGATACATGGAATATTATGTAGCCATTAAAAACAATATCATGGAAGATTAATTATTTTATGATATGGATCATTATATAGTCAGTGTTACCGAAGAGTATATGTACTATAGCCTTAGTGTGGTTTTTAAAAGTACATATGAATACGTACAAGAACAAACAAGGCATAAAAGATACACAACAATCCGAGTGCAGTGGCTCACTCCTGTAATCCCAGCACTTTGGGAGGCCGAGGCGGGCAGATTGCTTGAGGTCAGGAGTTCAAAACCAGCCAGCCAACATGGTGAAATCCTGTCTCTATTAAAAACACAAAACATTAGCCAGGCATGGTGGCTTGAGCCTATAATTCCAGCTACTTGGGAGGCTGAGGCATGAGAATTGCTTGAACCTGGAAGGCAGAGGTTGCAGTGAGCCAAGATCGCGCCACTGCACTCCACTCCAGCCTGGGCATAGACTTTGTCTCCAAAAAAAAAAAAAAAAGATACACAACAGAGTTTAACTGGGCCTATCAGTGGGGATGGGATCGGATGGGACTATGGGTGAATGGGTGATGTTAGCATTTTTCTTTATTTTACTTACCTATGTTTTCTGAACCTCCTGCAATTAACATGTATTACTTTGGTAATATGGAAAAATAATAAAGGTTGTTAAACTGAAGGGTTTGTGCATAACCTAAAACATACTGGAGGAGTTCTCAGCTCCCCGAGGTGATCTCTGAATAACTCACCAAAGGTGGAGTCTTCCCCAAGCTCCTTCCCGTATTTCAGCATACAGTCCCCCAGCAAGCCTTCCGTCTGCGGGTATCCTGTGGTCTTCACCTGCCCTCGGATCTTTGACACAGTGTTCAGCATTCCTAGCTTAGCTCTGTATGCTTAAAAACATTGTCATTTGTAATTCTTTACAGTTACAAGTTGGAGTGACAGGTACATAGCATTTAATAAACGCAGCTGCCAAAATTGAGGTCACCTTAAACAAAATGCCAGAGACCTGAGGCCTGAAACAATTGTGTGTAAACCATTTAATTTTCTCATGTAATTTTCTAGGTTCTTTACAAAGGTGGGTGCTAAGTGCACTGTTCCACAGCCACGATGAACCATAGAAATGATGGCGCACATCAGCTGGGCGCAGTGGCTCACACCTGTAATCCCAGCACTTTGGGAGGCCAAGGCAGGCGGATCACCCTGAGGTCAGGAGTTCAAGACCAGCCTGACCAACATGGAGAAACTCCATCTCTACTAAAAATACAAAAAATTAGCCAGGCACGGTGGCACACGCCTGTAATCCTAGCTACTCGGGTGGCTGAGGCAGGAGAATTACTTGAACCCAGGAGGCGGAGGTTGCAGTGAGCCAAGATCGTGCCATTGCACTCCAGCCTGGGGGACAAGAGCGAGACTTAGTCTCAAAAAAAAAAAAAAAAAAAAAAAAAGAAATGATGGCACACATTGCTGACTTCAAATAATAGTGACCAGGCTTTTGTGAGCACCACCCCTTGGGTGAGACCCTTTGGAAAGCTTGCAGCTGCTAACACATGAAGTCACACACTGACACCTGTGTGACACTGACATGCTTTTCTTTTTGTTTAAATGTAAACAAAAATGGAATTGCCGAGGAGGATGTTTCAAACAACCAACTGGTCATTCACACACACACACACACACACACACACACACACACACACACACACACACTGTGCTCCCAAGGACTGATTCAGCCTAATGATTTTCAGTATTATGGGAGGCAGGTGCTGCTGTTTAGGAGGCAGAATCATAGGAGGAGACAGACCACCCATCCTTAGTGAATGCTAGCCTTGTGTGGCTGGTCCCAAGGTGCAGCTCAGCCCCTGCTCCCTAGGGAGGTGATGGGCATCACTGCGTCTTACCTTGCTTTCCTTCCTCTAACTCAGGCACTGAGTATTTACTCGTTGTTGCACTGGGCCCTGTGCAACAACACACTGTGCTCATTACAGGGACTCCACAGACAGCCTTTGCCCTCAAGGAGCTAAAAGTCTAGCTACTGGGAGGCAGAATATACAGGACGTAATTATGAAAATAAAGTCCCGTGCGGTGCAGGGCAAGGGAAAGGCAGCAATATGCTGAAGAAAGATGGAAAGTACAGGGAATAGTATAGAGAACAGTGTCAGTAACGTGTAGAAGAGGGAATACTGTGGCATAATCAGTGGACAAAAAGTAGGCTTGTTTGACCTAAAAAAGATATTAATACAGGACAAAGTGGGAGACAGCTATGGGAAAATGTGACTATGATTGAAAATGTGACTATGAAAATGTGACCAAGCTAAGGATTTGAGATTTCATCCTGTAGGTGAGAGAGTGAATCACATACTAGTTTGTGGTATTTGAGATACTTTTAGGTAGTCAAGAGATACACTTTTTTTCCTACTGTAATAATTTTGTACTTATTTTTAATGTATTTTAAATCAGTGCTTCTCAAACTTTAATGTGTACGTAAATAATCCAAGGATCTTGTTAAAATGTAGAGTGATTCCATCGGTCTGGATTGAGCTTAAGATTGTGCATTTCCAGCAATAGACCGCACTGTGAGTAGTGACATTCACAGTGCCAGCTGTGAATGCCACTTACATTCACCTGACATTCACAGTGCCAGCCTTTTTTGTTGTTGTTTTGAAACAACAACTGTTGCCCAGGCTGTAGTGCAGTGGTGTGATCACGGCTCACTGCGACCACAAACTCATGGGCTCAAGCGATCCTCCCACCTCAGCCTTCTGAATAAATAGGACTACAGACGCATTACCACATCTGGCTAATTTTGAAAATGTTTTGTAGACATAGAGTCTTGCTACATTGTCCAGGCTGGTCTCGAACTCTTGGCCTCAAGCAATCATTATGCCTTGGCCTCCCAAAGTGCTGGGATTACTGGCATAAGCCACTGTGCCTGGCCAGTGCTGGACTTTTGAACCTCACATTTATCCTCAAAGCATTTATCCTCCAGGTCCCCAGGCCCAAAGGTTCACTCCCACACACCACATACACACTCTTTCTCTCTCTCTCTGTCTCTCTCTCTGCCCATCTTTCCGGCTGTTGGAATGGGGTGTGGGATGCAGCAGGCATATGGGTGAGAGCCATTAAACTGAATAAGAGTTTGCTAGGGCTGCCTCTTCTCTAGGGATAACCAGAGACCTCTAGCCAGTGGACACTTTTATTGTTGGCCAACACCTCCTTATCCCATTCAAGAGTCAGCTGGTTGAAGGTGAAACATTTGTTTGATTTCATAGTGTATTCCAGCACCCCAAAATCCTCTAGTGCAGAGAAAGCACTTATTAAATATTTGTTGACTGATATATCAGGAAAAGCAATCTGTGGGGCTGATTTCAATCACTGATGTGGCCAGGGAGGAGAAGATACATTTTTACGGTTTTCAAAGCTATTGTCATCAATACAATTGTAAAGAACTTTAGACCTGCCTGGATACATCTGATAAAATTTATATTCTTAAATTTTTACTTTCTCAATTTTCAAATGGTTAGGTTTGTGCTGATGCCTACAGTCAAGGGAATCACAGGAACTCCACGCAAATAATAAATTCCGAAAAAGGAAAGGCGGCTTCAGAAATCCACAGATTTCAAGGCTTGGGCGCCCTCTATTGGTTCTTATAATTTACAACCTGGGAAAATCTCATCAATAGATGCTGCTTGGGGACCTAGAAACCCAGACAGTGTGACACTGGATTTATGCAGTCTTTCGTATTCACTACATCTTGTTTCTCCAGCATTTAAGCCATGAAGAGAAAGCTCTTTCAAATTAACATATACCTCTATTATATGGTACACAAGGGCAGAATTTTTTAAAAAAATTATAAAGAGGAATAAAGAAGAAATAAGGGAGTAAGAAAATATTTGCCAAATGTTTAGTGGCTTTCTGAAGCAACTCGTAAAAAAACCTTTGTTCAGTGCTCCCTTGTTGCTACGACCAGCACTCCATTCGGATGACGTCAATTTATGTTCACAAATATAGCTGTTCTGTTTCTCATCAATAGGACTGAATGCAACTACCTTTGGTCACTGGAGATTCAGCTTTAAAAACTGAATTTCATTATTGGGACACAGATGACATTGTTTCTACATTATGTCAACTAAACACCAAGTAAACATGGATTATTAGGGTCTGTGACAGCAAATGAACAAGAGAATATTTCAACTTTACCTGGATTTGGCTGAAGATATTCAGTGGTTTTTGAAAGAATTTCTGCAACAGCTTTATTGGTAACATCTATTTTCTTAAAAGCAAAATTTTAAAAAGTTAGTAAATGACAAACTCAATAAATTCACAAAAGAACAAATAGAGGAGTAATTTTCATTAATTTAATTCTTCTAACACCATTATGATGATTTTAATCCAAGTGAACGTTTTCAACATTTTTGAGAGATGCAATATTTTCTCACTTTCTGATTTTTGGAACATCACCTCCTTCCAGTGATGTTGGAGAACATTAATTTACTTTTCCTTTTAACATTAAAATGAATATTAAGGTAATATTTAGAAAATCTGGAAAAGTTATTATGCTCCACTAGATTATCAGATATACTTGGAAGTCTCTCAAAACTAACACTAGACATGAACCAAACTCTCCTTATCTGCTGGGTGAACTTGAATTTCTATACTTATATAAGGATGCCACAATAATGATCCATATTAGCAACTGCCTCAGTAATCAACAATAAAATAATCATAATCATTAGCATTATAATACAATGAACATACTCATTTGTGCTACGGTCAGATGTTAACATCAAAGTTTTCCCCAAACATTCCCTGAAAGTTAACCCTTTCTGGTTAAGACTGAATCTTTCCTTCTGCAAAACCATTCCTGGACTTTCTGGTTCTTAGTTAACCAGAGAGCTAATATGGGAATAAACAATAAAGTTAAAATGCAAGTTGCAATAGCTTTATTTATACCATCAATAGGCCAAAAGAAAATGTAAAGAAAAAGATCTCATTCATAAAAGCAATAAAAATGCAGTAACAAAGAATAACCATTATGAGAAATTCACAACACCTATTTGAAAAACCACATTCTTAGATGGGAAAACTCAGTTTTGGAAAGATATGCATTCTTCCCAAATTAACATGCAAAATTCATTCAAATCCCATCATAATTTCAATTTTTTCTTTTTTTGTTAAAATTTGGCAAACTGATAAAGTGAGTCTTCATACTATATACATGATTTAAAATATCAACCTAAAAAAACCAGACTATAAAACGACTAACATATAGAGGACAGTATTTTGAAATACTGGAGTGGGAAGAAACTTCTAACCAGGACCTGAAATTCAAATGTCATAAATAAAAAGACCAAAATTCTGATTCCATAAAAACTCAAAAACTGAACACGAAAAGATACAGTATGTGACATTTGCCAAAAGTGGCAAACAAAAATATATAAAGGACAAAGGGTTAGTATCCATAATATTCAAAACTCCCATTTAAACAAACAAGAAAGAAGGAAAAGGCTGGGCATGGTGGCACACACCTGTAATCCCAGCACTTTGGGAGGCTGAGGCAGGTGGATCACCTGAGGTCAGGAGTTCAAGACTTGGCTGGCCAACATGATGAAACCTATCTCTACAAAAATGCAAAAATTAGCCGGGCATGATGATGGGTGCCTGTAATCCCAGCTACTCAGGAGGCTGAGGTGGGAGAATCGCTTGAACCTGGAAGGCGAAGGTTGCAGTGAGCCGAGATCACACCACTACACTCCAGCCTGGGCAACAGAGCGAGACTCTATGTCTTAAAAATAAAGAAGGAAAAGAGGAAAAACACAAGCTGCCTACAAAGATTTGAAAAAAATATTCAGAACTGTAAATAAAAAGGAGATACTTTACATTCTCCAGATTGATAAAAGCATTTTTAAAATCAGTTATACTCAATATCAGGTATTATATGGGTGTGGAGTAATGGGTCATTTCATACACAACAGGAATACAAAATGGTATGTTTTTGGAGGTCAAGGGAGAAGTTCTTATTAATGGACATATTAATGAGCCAGGTATTATACTTCTAAGAATTTAACCTTTTAGAAACACACCAGTAAATTGCAGTGAAGGAAAAACATGTTTGTTAGGCCATCTTATGTAATATTGAAAATGGAAATCAATAAGAGACTGATTGGATAAATTATGAAACATCCAAGTAAAGGAATACTCTTTCATCATAAGGAAAAAAAACAAGGAGGATCGACATTCAAAGTACATACAAAGGAAGAAAGCAAGCTGCAGAGTGATTTATAATAGAAGACAGACCATTTTTGTAATTTAGAGAACTATGATCCTGCCAGGGTCACAAGTTTGCAAGCAAGCAATCTTACCCAGCCTGAAATCGCATTTGTTCCCCTTAGCTAAATACATTAATTTGGACTAAATAAATTAACCTGGAGCCCCAGGAAAGTTTTAAAAGACAGTACAGAAATGATAAAAAAAAAAAAAGAGTCAAACCTATATTACTGATACGCGTGTGCTGTGTGTGCAAGTGGGCATGTGCGTGTGTGTTTGGCCTAGTAACAAGTTTTGTGACTTTGAGATCTCTTTGGTACGTTCAGCTATTTGCCAAGATCGTTAAAATGTTTAAGAGAATCTGATAACCTAGATATTTATGTCTTATTAGTCACAAGAAATGTTAAGGGCTTAGGAAAACGCTGTTAATAGATTTTATGTGAAGTTTGAGGGAGTCCTATACATTGCCTTTGTGATTATAGCTTGAAATGTCTAAGGGAATTTACTTAATTATAGAACTGGTGGTAAATATTTAAGGATTGAATCTGTTAAGCTTATGTGTTAATTAATGCAACCTTGAATGAAAATTAACTATAATGATTATCATCTTATAGCAAAATTACTAAATTTGGAAATAAGGTTCGTAAGTTCAGCTTAAAGCTTAAGAAAAATGAGGATTTTAGATTTATAATGTAACAAATTAGATATTAGTTAAAACATAGAGTGTTTCCTTTGATATATACAACACTTTTTGGACATGAAAAGCCATCAGAAAGCTCAGTCACCTCTGAAAGAAGATAATGATGATGATGATGAGAGGAATTAGAACGGGGACATTTTCTACTTCAGATCTTTTTTTATATCTTTTGAAACAAAAAAGCCCAAGAAACAAATGACCATAAACTTGCAAGGGCCTCACAGGCCCTGACATGCACACACTGGAGCTGCCTCCACACCAGCTCAAGCATCAAAACTAGAAATAAACCCTTTACAAATTGAAGAGTAAATATGCTGGCTAATGTGGAGTCAAGATGAGCATTAAAAACAAAACAAAACAAAACAAAAAAACAACAAAAACTCATGTAGCTTAAAAACAAACAAAATCTCCCTCCTAGAATAACTAAGGACACTATTGTGTGTGTGTGTGTCTGTGTGTGTGTGTGTGTATGTGTCTGTTCACATCTACCAATTGCTATGAAAATATCTTGCCAAACCATTAAGAAAAATAGAGGAAAGCAGAGTGGTAAAAATTATTTTTGTGAAGTCAACCTGGTATGGCAGCATCTTGGTTAGTTAAATCTGGAATTTCTGTTTAATGCTGGCATCTTGCCCATGAGGTGTCCCAAGGGCTGTGCCACTGACTCCCTTAGGCCCAGCCCCTGAGTAAGACAGCTGCTAGCAACTCTCATTTCTGACACTTATTTACGGCATTCTCTTTAAAAAATGCTATCAGTAGGCATATCCCCTTTCTTCTTCTTTATGTAATTTATTTGTGTTTTTCCTTTTTCTCCCTCTTGGCCACACTTGGTAGAGGTTTGTTGCTTTACAGCTTTCCTAAAGCTCTTGGCTTTGTAGTTTCGATCTTTTGTGATTATTGTTTTCTATTTTATTAATCTCTTTTTTATCCATATTGATTTCTACCTTCTACCTAGAGTAACTTAACTTGCTGTTATTTTCCTAGCTTCTTGAATTGCATGATTTATTCACTTTCTCCCAACATTTATTTTCTTTAAATACATTTACAGTTTAGCCACATATCACAGGCTTTGACATACAGAATTGTCACTCATGCCTAAATAACGTCATTTTACTTTCCATTTCCTCTTTAAACTAAGAATGACTCTTACACATTTTAAAATTTCCAAACATCCAGAATTTAGAAGCTCTACCTTCCCTTATACTTCTTGTGTTCTATGGTATCACTTGGGGAAATTTATCGAGGTTTTTTTTTTCTATAACCTAGTACATAATTGATTACCGTATTTGTCCCAAAGGAATTTGAAAACTATGGACATTCTCCATTTGGGGAATGCAGATATCTATATTTATTTATAATCAAAGGTATTAATCATATTTTATGCAAATCCTCCATGAGCCTATTGATTATTGTCAGTTTAATCTATTATTTTATGAGAGAGGTATGTGAAGTCTACCTATATTTTTATGAACTCTCCATTTATTTCTGACAGCTTCTACCTTACAAATTCAAATGCTATGTTATGTAGTGCAGAATGGTTCATAACTATTATAATTTCCTGATAGACTACATTGACTGTATCTTTTTATAATTAAAAAGCTTTTTAAATTTAGTGCTTTTCTTGCATCAAATTTTATTATGATTTTACTATTGTTCCTCTATTTTTATATTGTTAGCATTAATTATAGAATATTTTTTCCCACTACTTTGGCATTTCTGTATCATTTTTAGGTGGGTCTAATACCATCTAATACATCTCTTCTGGAAGGTTTTTAAAACTTCTGGTCATCTATTATATGTTTCCATGCTTTTCATTGCTGTAATAAAACAGATAATAGACTTTATGTTTCTTCTGTAACTCACTGGGGTTTTTGGAGGTAAAAGCAGGTAAGCAAGAAGGATCTCAATTCATTAACTGAAACTAAAACTCTTGAAAAATGCTTTAAAATCTAACATTTCAACTAAATCATTTTGTTAGTAACAAAGCTATACATCACATATTTGTATATTAAGAGTTTTTTTAAGTAATTTAAGGTATGTCAATGGTGTGAACATGTTTCCATGGTTTAAAGGTTCAGAAATTAAGTTTTTTTCAAAAGCAAAAACAAAATAAGCTTTTCCCCCTCAAGGCATTAACATTTCTAGACACTCAATAGCTCTCATCCAGAGAACAGAGAACTCCCTGGAAGATGAGCTGGTCAGAGCCAAGGTATCCTGAGGAGATACTCTCCCGGACGGTGGACAGCCTGGGGCTGGACTTCCTCCCCCAGCACCTGCTGACATCTCTGCTACCTACTGTGTCTGCAGCCTTGATGTTACACTTGAGGGTGGATGCCTTGTGTCATTTCCTCCCTCTCTCCTTTGACAGAGGGGGTGGGGCGGGTGTCTAATTATTAAAACAAGGCTATGTTTAAAGGGCCCAGACAATGAGGAAAGAAACAGTATGTTGTTAATACTGGTGGTTCTAGTTCTGCCTCCACATGAGCAACTCCACACAGCTGACTGGGAAACATGTTAACGGACAGAGACGATACCATTTTTCTTTGGAGCATGTTACAATCATTTCTGTCCCAAGCCCATCATATTTTTTGTAAGTTATTTCAAATATGTTAATGTTTGCATAATTCTCACAAAATCCATTTGAGACAAACAGGGCACACTTATCATCTCTGTATCAGTTCAAAAAGATGAATTCACTTATCCAAGTTCCCACACTGGTTCTAGTGGCAGAACCAGGATAAAAGGTGTTTGCTATGCAGCTCCTGCAACACATGGAAGCAGAACCCGAGTCTTCCACACGGTAAATAAATCATTATGCATTTGAAAAACCTTGTCCCAGAAATACATTTTGATTCTCCAAAATATATACTACCAATTACTTTGGCCTTGCAGTAACTGCCAAGATTGCCCATCTTTTGCACATTCTGACTTCTGGCCACTAGAGGGTACCAGTTACCCACATCGATCTCATTACTCGACCTGCGCAAACTGGATATAGCTACAGGGGGAGGGCTGGAATGTGGGAAAGCATTGCCTCGTAGGATTGCATAATCCACACCTATATTTAAACATCCTAGATTTCCACTCGAATATCCTTTACAATAGCAGTATATCTCATATCACAATGAAAGTCAGTTTCTAATCAATTTACAAATTAAAATGCTCTCTTACCCTTTCCATGTCAAGAAATTCATCATCTAGTTTAGTTCCTTCAGCACCACTTATTTTTTCACTAAATAGCTGCAGAAATAAACATAAATAATTGCATTGTACAATGATTTCTTGTCACAGTTTTTTATCTAAATTATTAAAAACAGAAACAAACTTGGATTCAACTTGTTGGATTTTTTGAACTAAGTCCTTTAAGAAAATTGTTGGAAGGGGTAACCATATCTAAAGGCATAGGAAGACATACATTTCTCATGCAGTCAACAGATATTTATTATGCACCTACTATGTGTAAAACACATGGTAAGTGCTGTAGGACAAAGACACGAGAGATACTTGTCATCAGGGAACACACAGTTCACCCAAAGAGTCAACACACAAACATTCAACTAAAAAACAAGGAAAGAATAAGAACCATTAAAAAATAATAGTACTAGAGACAAATTATTGTAAATGCACTAAGTGGTAGTCACTTCAGTGATGCACAGAATGGACTTTGAGAACCCACAGCACTGGGAGTGGGTTCATGCAGGATCTGTTTCCTAGAAGATGTGGCATTTGAGCTGGCATTTCAAGGATAGGGAACACTTCATCGGGCAGCATTGAAGAAAAGGCCTTCTGGGATGAGGCACCATGGAAAAAAGAGCCAGGGGCAGGAATGGATATGGCAGGTTTTCTCAGCCCCGGCTCTATTGATATTTATAGCAGATAATTATCTGTTGTGGGGGCTTCCTGTGCACTGCAAGATGTTTAGCAGCATCCTCGGTCTCTACTTGCTAAAGGCCAGTACTGCAAGCATGGGGACACACACACTTGTAACAACCAAAAATGTTGCCCAAGAGCTGAAGACAATTTGTGTATGGCCAATGTGCTCAAAAAACATCAATAAATAGTGTTTAACTGTGAAAACTAGTGCACAAGGGAGAATGGACGAAAATAAAATCTGAAAGTTACGCAACGCCCAGAGCACACAGATTCTCAAATGCCAAGCTAAAGAGTACAAGTTAGAGATCCCTAAAGAGTCTTCATCAAACACAAAGAAACCCTTTAGAAAAGCAAGTCTGCCACCAGGATGGTTGGATTAAAGAACAAGGAAGACAAATTGGAAGAAAAAAGTATGTTCAATCATTTTCTTTAGCAAAATACATTAACATAATCTACGCCCTTAAAATAGTAATATGAATATTCAAATCCATAGTAAGGGAGGTGCCATCAATTAATGGTGAAAAGATTGCAGGTTGTTTTAAATGCATGTGTAGTTACTACTACTATTACACATGCGGTATTACTATTTAATAGGAACAATATAAGTGGAGACAGTATTTTACTTAAATTCGAAGTGTGAGAAGGAATTTCTTGAAGACAGCAGCTAGAGAAGACTACAAAATTGGCCAGGGTTCTCCAACCTCCCTGTTCTGCGTCTTTACAGTTTCTCCCAGCTAGAGTTGGAGTCTATCTCCCCACCTAGTAAATCTGGGCTGGGCTTGTAACTTGTTTTGACCCCACAGAAACAAGCCTGGCTAGGCAGGAAAAGATCCTGTGTGCTTCCACTCACTCTCTAGAAACACTGTTGCTACCCTGTGAACAAGCCCAGGCAAATTAACTGAATGGAGAGAAACAAGTGGCCCAGACACCCCCCAAGGTACAACCAGTCCACCCTCAGAATCAGAGCCACTCAGCTGACCTGCAGGTGACTGCAGTAACCTGAGAGACCCCAGCCGAGATCAGCCCCATCTGCTGAGGCATGGGAACAGGAGTCCAATAAACGGTATTGCTTAAAACCACTGAATTGGGGTGGTTTGCCACATAATAGAAGTTATCTGGTACACTGGACAAGAATCCTTACTTTTCTGATTGAGTACGGCAGTCAGAGAGAATTATCCTAATGCCTTGATACAAGATATAACTTCCAATAGAAAAAATCAAAAATTTAATTTCCACACACCAAGCAGCGTTTTAACAGATGTATCCATCAGCAGTTAACTCTCCTAAACATTTTTGTTGTTGTTATTCAGTAGTGAAATCATCCAACATATTGGTTCTCAACTTTGGAGGTAATAGCCTGAGAATCTAAGGAAAGTGACACAGTCTCTCCTGGGGTGGGGAGTGGCACCTCCACGTTTTGTTGCCATGGTAAATTGCAAAAGTGGTCACAGGCTTTGCACCTCCTCCCATTAAGAAGTCTATTTTTCCACCCTTCGACTTGCTTTGGCCAATAGAAGAGTGTAAACCACACTGTGTAGCTATAAAGTCCCAATCAGTACTCACAAAGAGGCTCTGTAGATACTTCTGCTCACTCTGTGAGGTCCACTGTAACTACTTCCACGTAAGTCTAGGCTGCCTTGTTGGAGAGTGAAAGATCATGTGGATCAGAGATCAGCCATCCTACCTGAGCAACCTCGGACCATCAAGCCCTCAGCCCACCTGGCAGCTGACCGGCAACAGGTGACTGAACCCAGCAGAGATCAGCCACACCAGCACATGCACCCACCCAGTGCTCCCAGCCCAAATTGCTGACCCACAGAATCATAAACTAAATGAACATTTTTTTGGTCTGAAGTCGCTGTTTTGGGATGGTGGGTTATATAGCAAAAGCCGACTGCTAGAGTGGCCTGCCGTTTCCTGTGACTATTGAAACCACAGAAGCCCACACGTAGATCCACGTTTTAAAATAACTATTTGAAAATACCTTTGGCTTGGAGAGTTAGACCCGAAATCTCTTTAATCCGAACCAGTTCTCACTCACTCAGGTTTTACTTGTTCTATTTTCAGAAACCAAAATGTCTAATAGAAGGAGTAGTGTTTCTACTTTCAAGAACAGAAACTAGTGACATGAATATATCTTGTTTGAAAAGACAACATGTGGGATCATTTTCAACAGGAGTCACAGGTAAGAGTCATCATTCATTTCTGCTTTTCCTGAATTTCCCAGTGATGTTTAGCTGTTTTGATACATTAAGTATAAATACACACATAGCATTAGCTGTTTAGGCCACTCAATTATATTTCAGAGGTCAGTCAAGGAACAAATATTGTTTGTTGAGCATCTACTATGTGCAGGGACATGACTGGTACTTGGGATAGAAAGATTAAAAAAGAGACGTGATTCCTACAGGGCACCTGGCCTCATTCCAGGGTTACAGGGTTATTTCCTTTAGGTGCGGGAAGCTAAATATAAATACTCAAGCTTCTATTTCTGATAAGATGACTATTCAAATTCAACTCTGATGCACTTCCTATGCTCTGAATACAAATCAAGGATAGATTAAATATCAAAATATGTACTCCTATGTCTTCAATAAGTAGCAAGGATAGATTAAATATCAAAAAAAGAAAACCAGAAAGATAAGCAATGCTCAAAACCAGAATAAACATTTTTGTGAACCTGAAAATGAACAGAAACACAACATGATGAACAAGGTTGAGGCCTCAGGCCTGCTGGGCTTCTTGCCTGCACACAGGCTATGACAGCCAGCAGTCTGGCTCCTGCTGCGTACAAAACGATCTAGAATAGTGCTCCATGAGACCAGAATCTGGGTTCAAGTTCTGCTTACAGCTGGGGATGGAAAAGCAAATGAGGCTGGAAAAAAAAAATCGGATGTAAATCTCTGTCTGATGCTACCACATGTGGCAATCTGCAGGCCCAAGGAGACTGAAGGACAAAGAATAAGTCAAGTCACACCTCCTCCCCACTCCAGCTCTGTGACTGGATCCAGATATCGCCAGTATCACCACAGAACAGAAACCACAGTTTTGTACTGGGGCCTTGGGAAGCTGGGTGGAAGAAGCCACAATCACTAGACAGAAGTGAGCACAAAAGAGGTTAAAATTAAAATTCATCCTAGATCTAAATTCTAAGGCACATGAATAAAATATAACACCAAGAAAGAGAGCCAACAAAATCACATAACATAACATAACATAACATAACATAATAGAACATAACATGAATTCACTTCTAGTGAAAACTATATTATGAAACAATATAATAAAGACTTTTTAATGTGTGTTTAGGATATTATTAAAATGATAGATAAAGGAATAACTTCTATTAATGAAGAGCAAGCAGTTATACAAAAGGACAGAAATTTTAAAGATAGACATAAAACATTAGAAACAAAAAGTATTATATAGCCGGGCACTGTGGCTCACACCTGTAATCCCAGCACTTTGGGAGGCCGAGGTGGGTGGATCACGAGGTCAGGAGATAGAGACTATCCCGGCTAACATAGTGAAACCCCATCTCTACTAAAAATACAAAAAATTAGCCGGGCGTAGTGGCGGGCGCCTGTAGTCCCAGCTACTTGGGAGGCTGAGGCAGAAGAATGGCGTGAATCCGGGAGGCGGAGCTTGCAGTGAGCCGAGATCGCGACACTGCACTCCAGCCTGGGCGGCAGAGCGAGACTCCGTCTCAAAAAAAAAAAAAAAAAAAAAAGTATTATATAGTCATAAAAATGAAAAACCCAATAGATGGGACAAACTCCAGCCTGGGCACAATCAGGAAAGAACTGGTAAGCTTGAAAACATGAAGGAATTTACTCAAAGAACATAAACAGAGACGAAGAGTTTTTTTTAATGAAGTATCAGTTAATTGATATGAAGGATAAGTGAGAGATTCCAAGATATATCCAACAGGCACTCCAGAAAAAAGAACGGAATACAGGAGCATCAATATCAAAAAAGAAGGCTCTTTTCTCTTCTGCAATTGAAGGAAGTTAGGAGTCTACAGTTTGGAAGTACACTCAAGTACCATGCAAGATGAATATTAACTCACACCCAGACACAGCAAAATCTCAAGAATAAACAATCCTAAAACTATCACAGGGGCAAAAAACATCCAGAGCAACAATAAGATTGACAGCAGATTTCTCTTCTGCAACAGCAGATGCCAGGGACATCTGGCCAGGGCGTCAAAGTGCTAAAAAGAAATCGGCTAGGCACAGGATTACAGATCATGCCTATAATTACAGCACTTCGGGAGGCTGAGGCAGGTGGATCACCTGAGGTCAGATGTTCGAGACCAGCCTGGCCAACATGGTGAAACCCTGTCTCTACTAAAAATACAAAAATTAGCCGGGTGAGGTGGCGCAATAAAAACCTAGAATTTCCCCTCTCCCTAAACTGTTGTTCAAGAGCAAGTCCGGGTGCAGTGGCTCACGCCTGTAATCCCAACAGTTTGGGAGGCTAAAGTGGCATATCACATGAGGTAAGGGGTTAGAGACCAGCCTGGCCATCATGGAGAAATCCCGTCTACTAAAAACACAAAATAGCTGGGCATAGTGGCGCATGCCTGTAATCCCAGCTACTCAGGAGGCTGAGGCAGGAGAATCGCTTGAACCCGGGAGATGAAGGTTGAGGTGATCCGGGATCATGCCATTGCACTCCAGTCTGGGCAACAAGAGTGAAATTCCATCTCAAAAAAAAAAAAAAACAGCTGTATGTGGTGGCACATGCCTGTAATCTCAGCCACTCAGAAGGCTGAGGTGGGAGAATCACTGAACTTGGGAGGCAGAGGTTGCAGTGAGTTGAGATCACATTACAAAATAAAGACATATTCAGACTTCACAGACTCAAATAACAGTGATGCTAAAGTATTACATCAAGGAAATAAAAACCGAACCAAGAGGGAAAGTATGGACCATAGGAAACAATGGTGAGAATAGAAATTGAGAAACTATGGTGGTAAATTTACCATTGAGTAAAGACAAACAAACAAGCAAAAACCAATGTGTCTGAGTTTACACAAGGGTAAAATTAAAACCTTAAGCAATAATAACACAGAAATGGGGAAGGGTGTTGAGTGAGTATTTCAAGCACACTAAGATTCATGTGTGTTCAGGAGGAGGTGAGAAATGGGTATAACTTTAGACATAATTAAAATAATGCACAGCAGGTATCTGTTATATAACTAATAGTAACTCCTAAAAACACAAAACTATGATACCCATATAGTACTATGCATGTTATAACATAGTATCCATACCAGCACACTGTTAGAAAACCAGTATTTTTCAATCCAAAAGAAAACAAGGGAGAATAAAGGGAGAGGGAGGAAGTAGGAATGGCAAATAGAAACCACAAAATCAGATAGTAATAAATCTAAATAGATCAGTAATGATTATCTATATAATTGGATTAAATTCAACATAACAATACTAGAGTGAATTTTAACAAGCTAGTTATATATATCTTCTAAGAGTCATAACTAAAACACAACACATAGAAAAGACTGAAAAGACAAAATGTACATACTAGGAAAATGCTAATCAAAATAAAGCCTGTAACAATAATATCAGACAAGAACTACCTTTCTTTTTTTGTTTGTTTGTTTTTGTTTTTGAGACAGGGTCTTGCTTTGTTGCCCAGGCTGGAGTACAGCGGTATGATCTCAGGAGTAGCTGGGACCACAGGGCACACCAGCATGCCTGGCTAATTTTTGTATTTTTGTAGAGATGGGGTTTCTCTATGTTGCCCAGGCTGGTCTTGAGCTCCCAGGTTCAAGCAATCCTCCTGCCTCCACCTCCCAAAGTGCTGGGATTTCAGATGTGAGCCACTGTGCCCAACCTAAGAAATACCTTCCTAAGGCAAAGCATTAATAGGAATAGAGACTCAATGTAATAATAAAAGGAGCAATCCACCAAAATTTTTATAATAATGATGTTGTTTCCACTAATAGTATAACCTCCAAAAAATATAAAGCAAAACTGAAATAGTGAAACTGATAAACCCACAATTATAGCAGGAGATTTAATACAACTCCATCAGAAAACTGACATATCAAACATGATAAAAAACTGAAAAAGATATGGATTATCTGAATGACCAAAATAATAACCTTGGTCAAATATTATGCACATATACATATATCCCCTCAGCCAATAAATTTAAAAAATGTATATTCAGTGAGAACATTACAAAAACTGACCATATATTATGTTGCTGCAAAATATTATCAGTAGTGGCAAAAACCACAATTACTTTTGCATCAACCTAATACTAGGTAACAAAGTCAATCAATACCATATAGAGCGTGTTTATTAGGTTTTGTAGTTTTTTAACCATAGTGCAAGTAAATTAGGAACCAACAATAAAAATAAGTATATCAGCACAAAATTTTAAAATTCTGTCCTAAATAACAGATTAAAAAGAAAACTCCAATAGAAATTACCAAAAAATTAACAATAAAATATTATACATCAAAATCTGTATTATGCAGCTAAACAGATTAAAAAGAAAACCCCAACAGAAATTACCAAAAAATTTAACAACAAAAATATTTTGCATCAAAATCTGTGGTATACAGCTAAAGCTGTATTCAGAAATCAACATATAACCTTAAATACATTTCAAAGAACACCTCAATTTAATGTTTCAAACTGACACCATGTCATCCAATCTAATTGCTAAAACATCTAATATCTCAAGTTGGAAAGTCTACCAACTGTGCCAATTTGCTAGAGATGCAAAGATCAGTCACTCTCACAGGCCCATTGGAAAGCAGAAACACAAACAGCAATCCACAATGAGATCAATACTATTCTGTAATAGAGACGCAGAACTTGCCATTAAAACCCAGATGGAAGGAAGCAATTATATAAATGAGAGGGTGCCAAGAAAGTTCCAGAACAAAGCCTAGAAGGATATATGGAGTTCAACAGGGAGATAAGAAGAAAAGTGGCATTTCTATCAGAAAGAATAGCATAAGCAAAGAAATGGTTGATTAAAAAATAGAGTCCAAATCGATCAATAATGATTATCTACATAATTAGATTACATTCAACATATTAAATAATACTAGAGTGGATTTTAAAAATCCAGCTATATGCAGCTTCTAAGAGATGCATACAACATAACAGGAAACAGCATAATAATTCAGCAAGGGTAACGGATATGAAAGACTCAGCTTAAATGAAAAGGAGCAGACAGGCATACACGCAGGGGCCAGAGCAAGGGGCTAAACTTCTGGGGACCATGGAGACTTTTAGAAAGGTGAGTGATAAGAACAGATCTGAGTTTCAGAAAGATTAGTCAAGTGGGTCATGAGATAATGGACTGGAGAGGAACCAGAAGGTGGACAGGCAGATCGGTTACGCAATGACAGGGGACACATAGTTTGAAGAGGTGGAGGTGGAGTGGGGAAAAATGCCAAAATTACATTCTAAAACCCTCTTAAATACCTTCTTCAGCGTCAAACACAAGCTACCCTCACTCACCTATTCAGCTTCCCCATCACAAATAATACACCTGACCTTTGCTCACTAGACAGAAGTTGCAAATCAAAAAATACAAATGGGTGGCTACTCAATGTGGCTCGTGTGTTCTTCCCCCAGTGGAAAAGAAGATTTATGCTGCAAATTAGACCACTCTCAGGTTGCCTTGGTGCTTACAGTCAGAGATAAAATCCTTGTTCACCATCTACTTCTTGGCTGCTTTAATTTTCTCAGTAACAGGAAAATGAAAACTATTTTCAAAGACTACAACTGAGCAGTGACAAATTATAAAAGAAATTTATTTGGGAAACATGAAGCTTTTGCATTTGGTGTTTTATCTAGATGTGTTGGATTTTTAATGGTAAATGTTAACACAGCCTTGGCTGCCTTCTTGTGCAAATATCTGTTTTCAAAGAAACCTTGGCATCTCCATCTTCTTCCCTTTCCTGAAGCAAGAAATTAAACAAGAAAGCCAGAACCCAGAAGAAAATGTAAAAAAGCAAAATTTATAACTTAGGATTTTAGAAAATGTTCTAGAATAGTATTTTCCAGTATGTGTGCCACAAAACACTAGCTCCATGGGACGTACCTAAGGGCCAGGCAAAGTAAAACAAACAAAAAACCAAAAAGAGCTCTTGGCTATATATATTTGGAAACACAGGGAAAACAAAATTAAGCAGATTTCTTTACTAAAACATTTTCAGAGGCTTTAAAATGGTAATGGAGGGCCGGGCACAGTGGCTCATGTCTGTAATCTCAGCACTTTGGAAGGCCGCAGCGGGTGGATCACCTGAGGTCAGGAGTTTGAGACCAGCCTGGCCAACATGGTGAAACCCCATCTCTAGTAAAAATACAAAAATTAGCCAGTCATGGTGGTGCACACCTGTAGTCCCAACTACTCAGGAGGCTGAGACACGAGAATCACTTGAACCCGGGAGGCGGAGGTTGCGGTGAGTTGAAATCACGCTGCACTCCAGCCTGGATGACAGAGCAAGACTCCATCTCAAAAAAATAAAATAAAATAAAATGGTAATGGGCACTGATTGGGCTGTGCAAGTTATCTAATAGGAAAATCTCCAAGGACTGGTGTTCTAAGGAACACACTTTGAGAAGCCCTGTGCCAAAAATATCACCCTTTTGAAAGGTTCCTTTTTCTTCTTTCAACCAGTTGGCAGTCATGCTCTGTTGTTATCAGCTTGGAGAATATGGCAATGCAATTTTAAGTATCAATAGTAAAGGTAATATGTGAGTTGTTAACATTAGGGAAAGATGAGTGAAGGGTATATGTGAACTCTCTGTACTAGTTTTGCAACTTCCCTTTCTGTAAGTCTAAAATTTTTTCAAATTTCAAAGTTTAAAGAGATCTCTGAGGTCATCAGAGCAACCAAGGCAGCCAGGATCTGAGGGGCCAAAATCGGGAGGAAGGGAAATGCATTGAGGTGAGTGATACATCTACAGCTGACTGTTCTCTTTGGGAAATGTTCTGTCTTGCAACATAGGACATAAAGTCTGAGCAGAAAGCACCAGCCTGGAACTTGCAGCAGTCTCACTAGGTCGTGTAAGAAAAAAATTTGAATACACTGTAACCAAGGAAACCAGGATATAAGAGGCCAAATTTCTGGGAAAAAGGGAAACATAAAGAAGCAAGCCTGACAAGCTATGTTCAATTTCCTCTTGAGGCTTTTGACAATTCCTAAGCTGAATACACAAGGCAGAATGATAAGAAACCAGCACAAAGAGGCTGCTAGAAGGCTAAATATCTAAACAGATATTTCTGCAGTATCACAGTGATCAAGAGACAAAAATTGGAGTTCAGGACTGCCCAGTAAGGAAAAACATCTGGAGATTTTAATTCATCCCTGAATACCTAAACCCTAGTAGCAAAAGCAAGCAAGGGGACATGCCCTCAGAAAGCCTGGAACGCAAACTTCAATCATTTCAGTCCATCTGTAGCAAGGTTATAAGCCTTTACCCTAAATTATCTGCCAGAATAAAACTAGATAATCTCTGGAGGAAGATACATTATTCAGACCTGCTACAATTCTTCACACACAATATGTGCCATTCAAATAAAAATCATTTGGCATACCAGGATACTGAACCAACAATGGAAAACTAAGAAAAGAATAGATGATCCAACTGGTAATCCCAATATTGACATCTGAAATGATTTTTAATGTAACTATGATAAATATGTTGAATAAAATAAATGACAATGTAAATTTTTTATCAAAAATTGGAATACATAAAAAGAAAGCAAATGAAAATTACAGATGAAAATTCAATAACTAAAATTAAGAACCCAACAGAAGTGTTTAATAACAATTAGACATGACAACTGAGAGAATATGTGAACTGGAAGCTCAGTCAGTAGAAAGTATCTAAATTGAAACATAAAGGGAAAGAAGATGAAAAACACAAAAAAGCACTATAAGCACATCAGACATGGTGAAAATACCTAACACAAGTGTATTTTAGAGTTCAGAAAAATGAGAGAGAAACAATATTTGAAGAGGAGATGGACAATAATTATTCAAAATAGAAAAAAGACACCAAGCTACAGATTGAAACTTCTCTATGAATACCAAGTGGGATAAATATGAAGATAAACATACCTAGGCACATTATAGTTAAACGGCTGAAGACCAAAGACAAAGAGAAATTTTAAAGCAATCAAAGAGAAAGATACACATTGCATTCAAAGAAGCAGCAAAAAGATTCTTAGCTGATGTTGCAAGAGAAACCAAGGAGCTACAAAACAATGAAATCACATCTTTAAAACGCTGGCAGAAAACATCTGCCAATCTAAGATTCTATTCCCTGTCAATGAATATATGCCTCAAAATCAGTCAAAGAAATCTTCAGACAAAAGCATTGAGAGAATTCCTCACAACAAACATCAAAAGAAACACTAAAAGGAGTTTTTTAAAAAATTATATATATAGTGTGTGTATGTATTATATATGCACACATTTATGTAATATATGTGAATTTATATATAAAAAATATATAAATGGAAACACACACATACATAAAATTTTGTATTATATATACATGCACATATATAAATGGAAACAGATGGAAATAAGAAAATAGGGAAATAAATGAAGAGCTCCAGAAAGATAAATCTAAGTGAATATTCACAGCTTAAAATAAAAGTAATGTCTTATGAGGTTTTAAATGTATGTAGAATTTCAAAAACATAAAAATGATAGCACAAAAGCCACCACTAAGGGAGTTAAGTGAGACTCTTGTTGTATGGTTTATTCTATTGCTTGGAAGTGGTACAGTACTAATTTAATGAAGACTCCTCCACATTAAAAAATGTGTGTTATAATTTCTAGGATTTCTTTTTAAATAATTATAATATATAACTAGCAAGCTACTACAGTAGTAAAATGGAATAATTCTTTAAAGTGATTAATCCAAATGAAGGCAAGAAAGGAGAAAAAAAGCAATGAATGAGATAAATAGAAAACAAATAATAACATAGCAGATTTAAATGTAAAAATATCAATAATTACATTAAATGAAAATGGACTAAATATTCCAATTAAAAGACAAGAAGCATCAGCCAGGATTTAAAAACAAACCAAAAAAAAAGCTACACTAAAGCTACACTATATCCTGCCAATAAGAGATGCATACTAAAGATAATAACATGAAAGGAAAATAAACAGGTGCGAAAAGATACATCAGAAAAACACTAACATTGATTTCTGCAGGAGGAGGCAGAGCAAGATGGCTCAAAAGAACCCTCCAACAATCATCTCCTCTGCAGGAACACCAAATAGAACAACTATCCACACGAGAAAGCACCTTCATAAGAACCAAAAACCAGGTGAGTAATCACAGCACCTGATTTTAACTCTGTGTCAAAGAAAGAGGCACTGAAGAGGGTAGGAAAGACAGTTTTGAATTGCTGACACTACTCCTCCTCCATCCCCCAGCAGTGCAGCATGGCATGGAGAGAGAATCTGTGCACTTGGGGGAGGAAGGGCAAAGTAATTTTGGGAATTTGCATTGGAACTCAGTGCTGCCCTGTCACAGTGGAAAGCAACACAGGCCTTTCCCAGTGTTTCCCACTGGCTTTGGCCAGTGCCCATGGAGGGAGCACTTAGACTAGCCCTAGGCAAAGGGCAATCATCCATCCCAGCAGTCAGAAACAGAAACTGAGTTCTGGCTAGCCCCACCACTGTGGGATAAAGTGTTCTGGGGTCCTAAGTAACCTTGAAAGGCAGTCTAGGCCACAAGGACTGCAATTCCTGGACAAATACTGGTGCTATGCTGGGCCTACAGCATGCAACCCAGGAAACTTTATTAATAGAGAACTTTCCAGGGAGACACCAGCTGGAGTGGCCAAGGGAGTGCTTGCATCACCCCTTCCCCAACTCCAGGCAATGCAGCTCACAGTTCTGTGAGAAGAGGGAAGTGTAAAGAGGACTTTGTCTTGCAATTTGGATACCAGCTCCGTCACAGTAAAATAAAGCAGCAAGCAAAGTCCTAAAGCCCCCATTTCAGGCCATAGCTTCCGGACAACATTTCTAGACCCATCCTGGTACAGAAAAGAACTCACTACCCTGAAGGAAAGGACCCAGTGTCACAGAATTCACTACCTGCTGACTAACAAGCCCTTGGGCCTTGAATAAACACCATCTGTAGCCAGGCAGCAGTCATCACAGGCCTTGGCAAGACCTAGTACTATGCTGGTTTCATGTGTGACCCAGCACATTCTCAGCTATAGTAGCCACAGGGAAAGGCTCCTTCTGCTTGAAGAAAGGAAAGGGAAGTGTAAAAAGGATTTCATCTTGTGACTTGGGTACCAGCAGAGCCACAGTATACTAAAGCACCAACAGGATTTCTCATTTCCTCAATTCCAGGCCTTAGCTGCTGGAGGGCATTCCTTAATCCACCATGGGCCAGAAGGGAACCCACTGCATTGAAAGGAGAAACCCCGACCTGGCAGGACTCACCATCTGCTGAATAAAGAGCCCTTGGGCCTTGAATAAACATCAGCAGTAGCCAAGCTATAGTTGCCATGGGCCTGGGGCAGTGATTGTCTGGGCAGAGACTCCTTCTTCAGGAAAGGAGAGAAACAAGAGGTCTTTGTCTTGCAACTTGGGTAGCAGCTCAGCCACAGTAAAGCACCAAGCAGACTCCTACAGCCCCCGATTCCAGGCCCTAGCTCCTGAACTACATTTCTAGATCCACCCTGGGCCAGAAGGAAATCCACTGCCCTGAAGGAAAAGATCCAGTTCTGGCAGGAATCAACTTTTGCTGACTGAAGAGTCCTTGGCCCTTGAATAAACATCAGCAGAATTCAGGAAATAGTTATAATAGAACTTGGGCAAGACCCAGTACTGCTCTGGCTTCAGGTGTGACACAGCACAATTTCAGCAGTGATGGTCACAGGAGTGCTTGTATCACCCCTCCAATAACTCCAAGAAACTCAGCATGGAGAGACAGATTGCATTGGTTTGGAGGGAAGTAAGGGAAGAGAACAAGAGACTCTACCTGGTAATCCAAGGAATTCTCCCAGATCTTACCCAAGACCACTGAGGCATTTCCTCTACAAGACTGGAAGACTCACAGAGTTAATAGGCTTAGGGCACTCCCTAATGCACATATAGCTGCAGTGATCAAAAACTTCAATCAAATGCTCAATTCCCTTTAAATACTTGGAAAGCCTTCTGAAGAAGGATAGGTATAAACAAGCCCAGATTGTGAAGATTAGAATAAATGTCTAACTCTTCAATGCCCAGACATCAATGAACATCCACAAGTATCAAGACCATTCAGAAAAACAAGACCTCACCAAATGAACTAAATAAGGTACCAGTGACCGATTCTAGAGTGATGGAGATATGTGACCTTTCAGACAAAGAATTCAAAAGAGCTGTTTTGAAGAAGCTCAATGAAATCCAAGATAACACAGTGAAGGAATTCAGAATCCTATCAGATAAATTTAACAAAGAGATTAAAATCATTAAAAAGAACCAAGCATAAATTCTGGAGCTAAAAAGTTCAACTGACAAACTGAAGAATGCATCAGTCTCTAAATAGCAGAACTGATCAAGCAGAGGAATGAATTAGCGAGCCTATTTGAAAATACACAGAGAAGACAAAAGGAAAAAGAGTAATAAAGAATAAAGCAAACCTAACGAGATCTAGAAAATATCTTCAAAAGGCAAATCTAAGAGTTACTGACCTTAAAGAGGAGGTAGAGAATGAGATCAGAATAGAAAGGTTATTCACAGAGATAATTAATAATAGAGAACTTTCCAAACCTAGAGAAAGATGCCAATATTCAAGTTCAAAAAGGGTATAGAACACCAAGCAAATTTAACTCAAATAAGACTACTTCAAGACATTTAATAATCAAACCCCCAAAGGTAAAGAATACAAAAAGGATCCTAAAAGCAGCAAGATAAAAGAAAAAAATCACATATAAAAAATCTCCATTATGTCTGGCAGCAGATTTCTCAGTAAAAATCTTTCAGACTGGAAGACAGTGCCATGATACATTTAAAGAGCTGAAGGAAAAAGATTTTATCCTGGAATATTATATCCTGCAAAAATATCCTTCAAACATGAAGGAGAAATAAAGACTTTCCCAGACAAACAAAAGCTGAAATATTTCATCAACACCAGACCTATGCTAATGGGAGCTTTTCACTCCCTAATACTCACCATGCTAATGGGAGCTTTTCGATCTGAAAGAAAAGAACATTAATGAGCTAAATTATCTGAAGGAACAAAATTCACTGGTGACAGTAAGTACATAGACAAATACAGACTATAATAACACTGTAATTGTGGTGTGTAAACTACTCATTAGCATTACAATAAAGAAACATTAGACCTAATCTGCACTATAGAACAAATGGACCTCATAGATATTTACAGAACATTTCATCCAACAGCTGCAGAATACACATTCTTCTCCTCAGCAATCATTCTTAAGGATAAACCGTATCAAGTGTCTTCTCTGACCACAATGGAATAAAACTAGAAATCAATAACAGAAACTTTAAAAACTATACAAACACATGAAAATTAAACAATATGCTACTGAAGGACCAGTGGGTCAACGAAGAAATGAAGAAGAAAATTTGAAAATTCCTTGAAACAAATGAAAGTGGAAATACAACACATGAAAACCTATGGGATACAGCAAAAGCAGTACTAACAGGAAAATTTATAGCAATAAGCCCCTACATCAAAGAAGCAGAAAAATTTCAAATAAATAACCTAATGATGCATCTAAATAACTAGAAAAGCAAGAGCAAACCAAACCCAAAGTTAGTAAAAAAAAATAAATAAAAATCAGGCAGAAATAAAACTGAAACAGAAAAGGTAATATAAAAGGTCAACAAAACAAAGAGTTGGTTTTTCGAAAAGATGAACAAAATTGACAAACCTTTAGCCAGACTAAAAAAAAGAGAGAAGACCCAAATATAATCGAGGATGAAAAAGGAGACATTAAAACCAATACCACAGAAATTCAAAGGATCATTAGAGACTACTATGAGCAACAATATGCCAAAAAATTGGAAAACCTGTAAGAAATAGATAAATTCCTAGACATGTACAACCTACCAATATTAAACCATGAAGAAATCCAAAGTCTGAATAGACTAATGACAAGTAATGAGATCAAACCTCTCATTTGATCTCGTTTGAAATACAAAATCTTCTGGCAAGACGAGCCTGGGACAGGATGGCTTCACTGCTGAATTCTACCAAACATTTAAAGAGGAACTAATACCAATCCTGCTCAAATTATACTAAAAAATAGAGGAGGAGGGAAGACTTCCAAACTCCTTCTATGAGGCCAGTATTACCCTGATACCTAAACCAGTCAAACATACATCAACAAACAAACAAAACAACAACAATAAAACTACAGGCCAATATCTGTCATGAACATCAATGCAAAAATCCCCAACAAACTACTAGCAAACTGAATTTGACAACACAAGAAAAAGATTATTCATCATGACCAAGTGAGATTCACCCCAGGAATGCAAGAATGGTTCAATATATGCAAATCAATTAGTGTGATACAGCATATCAACAGAATGAAGGACAAAAACCACTGATCATTTCAATTGATGCTGAAAAATCATTTGATAAAATTCAATGTCCCTTCATTATAAAAACCCTCAAAAAACTGGATATCAAAGGAACATACCTCCACACAATAAATGCCATATACAACAGACCCACAGCTGGTATCATACTGATTGAGGAAGAAATGCAAATCTGTCCTGTAAGATAAAGGACAAGACAAGGATGCCTTTCACTACTGTTATTCGACATAGTACTGCAGTAATCAGATGATAAAGAAAAAAAGTAGCTAGAGTAATCAGACGATAAAGAAAAAAAAGTCATCTAAATTGGAAAGGAAAAAGTCAAATTATCTTTGTTTGCAAATAACATGATCTTATATTTGGAAAAATCTAAAAACTCTACCAAAAGCTATTAGAACCAATAAACAAATACAATAAACTTGTTTATTTGTATGTTGATACAAAATCAACATACAAAATTCAGTAGAATTTCTATATGTCCACAGGAAACAATCTGAAAAGAAATCAATAAAGTAATCACATTTACAATTGCTACAAATTAAATAAAATACCTAAGAATTAACCCAAGAAGTTGAATATCTCTACATTGAAAAAGATAAAGCATTGATGCAAAAAATTGAAGAGGACACCAGAAATAGAAAGATAGTCCATGTTCATGAATTGGAATAATCAATATTGTTAAAATTTCATATCTACCAAAGCAAGCTACAAACTCAATGCAACTTTTATCAAAATACCAATGACATTCTTCACAGAAATAGAGAAAATAATCCTAAAACTTATATGGAATCACAAAAGACCCAGAATAGCCAAAGCCATCCTGAGCAAAAAGAATAAAACTGGAGTAACCACATTACCTGACTTCAAATTATACTACAGAGCTGTAGTAACCAAACAGCATGGTACTGATGTAAAAAACAGACACACAGACCAATGGAACAGAACAGAGAACCAAGGGATAAATCCATACATCTACAGTGAACTCCTGTTCAACAAAGGCGCCAAGAACATATATTGGGGAAAGGACAGTCTTTTCAATAAATGATGCTGGGAAAACTGGGTATCCATAAGAAGAGTGAAACTAGATCCCTAGCTCTCACTATATACAAAAATCAAATCAAAATGGATTAAAGACTTAAATCTAAGACCTCAAACTGTGAAACTACTATAAGAAAACATTGGGGGAACTCTCCAGGACACTAATTTTGGCAAAAATTTCTTGAGTAATGCCCTAAAAGCACAGGCAACCAAAGCAAAAATGGACAGATGGGATAACATCAAGTTAAAAAGCTTCTGCATAGCAAAGGCTTTTCAACATTAACAAAGTGAAAAGACAGTCCAGAGAATGGGAGAAAATATTTACAAACTATCCATCTGACAAGGGATTAATAACCAGAATATAAGGAGGTCAAACAACTCTATTAGGAAAAAGAATCTAATAAAATTTAAAAATGAGCAAAAGATCTGAATAGACATTTCTCAAAAGAAGGCATACAAATGGCTAGCAGGTATATGAAAAGATGCTCAACATCACTGATGACCAGAGATGCAAATCAAAACTACAATGACATATCTTACCCCAGTTAAAATGGCTTTTATCCAAAAGATAGGCAATAACGAATGCTGGCAAGGAGAAAGGGGAACCCTCATACACCCTTGGTAAGGATGTACAACCACAATGAAGAACAGTTTGGAATTTCCTCAAAAAAAAAAAAAAAATAGAATTACCATATGATCCAGCAATCCCACTGCTAGGAAAGAAGACAGGAAATCAGTGTATCAAAGAGATATCTGCTGCCCATATTTATTGCAGCATTATTCACAATAGCCAAGATTTGGAAACAATCTAAGTGTCCATCAACAGATGAATGGATGGAGAAAATGTGGTACATATTCAGCCATAAAAAAGAATGAGATCCTGTCATTTGCAACAACACAGATGGAACTGGAGGACATTATGTTAAGTGAAATAAGCCAGGCACAGAAAGACAAACATCACCTGTTCTCACTCATTTGTGGGAACTAAAACTTTAAACAAGTGAACTCATGGAGACAGAGTAGAAGGATGATCACCAGAGGCTGGGAAGGGTAGTAGGGGAGTAGAGGGAATCGGGATGGTTAATGGGCACAAAAACATAGTCAGATAAAATGAATAAGATCTAATATTTGATATCATAACAGAGTGGCTACAGTCAGCAATAATTTGTTGTACATTTTAGAGTAACTGAGGAAGTACAATTAGAATGTTCATAACACAAAGAAATAAGTGCTTGAGGTGATGAATACCCCATTTACCCTGACAATCATTACACATTGTAATAATCCTTACTTATTGTATGCCTGTATCAAAATATCTAATATATGCCATAAATACTTACACCTCTATGTACCCATAAAAATTTTAAATCTGAAAAAAGAAAACACTAGCATCAACAATAAAAACCTTTAGAATCTATACTAATATTGTACAAAATAGACTTTTATACAGAAAACATTATTACTAGAATAAAGAACATTTAAACAATTGTAAAAAGTCAATTTAAAAAAGACGTATCAATCCTAAATCTTTAAGCACTTAGTAACATAGCCTCACAATGTATAAAGCATAATCTTATAAAACTAAAACTAGAAACAATTTCAAATATTTTTAAATTTTTTAATACACCTCTTTCAGCAACTTATAAAACAAGCAGACGAAAACAATCAGTAGATGAATATGACTTGAACCATCATATGTAGAACACTACAGCAAATAACTACAAAATAAAGATTATTTTCAAGGAGACATGGAACAGTCACCAAAATAGACCATATGCTGAATCAGAAAGCACATTTCTAACAATTTCAAAGACCAAAATCATTCAGAGTAGGTTCCCTGACCACAAAAATTAATATAGAAATCAATATCTGAAAATTTTCCAATTATTTGGAAATTAAACAACACATGCATAAACAGCCTGAGTCAAAGATGAAGATTAGAGAATATTTTTAAATAAGGAATACAAATATATAGATATACCTAAGCTTGTGAAATGCAGCTAAAGCTGTTGTTTGGGAATTTTATAGCTTTAAATCACCAGTTCTCAAATTATTTGATTTCAGCTATCCTTTCTATTCTTAAAAATAATTTAAGACCCCTGCTTTATACCATGCATCAAAAATAATTCCTCATTGACCTTAAAATAATGTTTAAGGTTAAGAACTTAAAGATTCTAGAATCTTATGATATATACAAGATAACGTAACCCCAGCATAGGAGACATCTCAACCAGACCCCAAAATACTAACTCTCAAGAAAAGGATTCATACGTTGTACTTCATTAAACCTAAGAGAAGACTGAGGGGGTGAAAAATCAAGCCATAGAGTAGAAGATATTTTCCACACATCTATCTGACAAAGAATCACATTCAAATATTAAAAAGAACTCCGATGAGTCACGAAGAAAAAGGCAAATAGATTCAATATTTTAAAAAACAGTCAAAAGAGCCTTGTATAGGCAATTTCACAAAAAGAAGATTTCTGCTATGGCTTGAATGTTTGCATCCCCTCAAAATTCATAAATTGAAATTCTAACTGCCCAATGATACTATTAGGAGGCACAGTCTTCAGAAGATGATAGGCCATGAAGGTATTATGGATCCCTCTGGAATGGAATTAGTGACCACATAAAAGAGACTTCAGAGAGCTCTCCCATTCTTCTACCATACAGGGACAGCAAGAAGATTGCCATCTACAAACCAGGAAGGCCCTTATCAGACACCAAATCTGCTAGTGCAGTGATCATGGACTTACCAGCCTCCAGAAGCTAAGAAATATTTGTTATTTAAGCTATCTAGTCTACAGTATTTTTGTCGTGGCAGCCTGCAGCAACTAAGACAATAATCCAAATGGCCAATAAGCATATGAAAATGTTTTCACCTAATTATAATCATGGAAATACAAATTAACCACAATGAGATGCCACTACATTACTATCAGAATGGCCAAAATTACTTTAAAACAACAACAACACAAGTGTTTCCAAGAATTAATGGTGCAACTGGAACACTCATACACTATTGGTAGGAGTATACATTGGTGCAACTATTTTGTAAAACAGTTTGGCAGAATCTACTAAAGCTGAACATAAAAATAACATACCCTATGACTCGGCAATTCTGCTAGTATATACCCAGCAGAAATTCCTCCATATGTGCACCAAAATCCATATAAAAATAGTATTACTCACAGTTACCAAAAACTAGAAACAACTCAAATGCCCATATTAATTAATAATTATACTGTGGCTATTTCTACAATACAACACTATATAGTATTATAATGAAAAAGAATTAACTGTTCCTATAATATGTAACAACATGGGTAAATTTCAGACATAACATTGAATGAAAGAAGCTCAAGATATTTACGTCTAATTACATAAAGTTCAAAAAAGAGAACATACTGCATTATTCCATTCACACAATATTCAAAAACAGGAAAAAACGAATCCATGGTGATAGAAGCTGGTGTGGTAGTTACTTGTAAATTAAGATTATAAGGGATCCTCTTGTGTGCCACTAATGTTCTATATCTTGAATTGATCACATGAATGTGTCACTTTGTTAAAATACATCATACTGTACACTTACGGTCTGTCACTTCCCTGTATGTACATTTTATTTCAATTTTTAAAATATTAAACTACCCCTTCCATGAACCCTGCATTCAATGTTTTTAAAATTTACATTGATTGTATTTATCCTGATTTATTTTTCTAGAAGGATGTTTAACAAGCAATGCTGGACCTCTTCGTCCCTATCTGTCTGAATAGTAGAAATAATGTTCATGCCTGACATTCCGCATCTGGAAGTCTCTGTTCAGCAGAATCACAACAAAGCCATATACACAGTCTAATAACCTATACTCAAGGGAAAAAAAATTCCAGGGTCTATTACATTGTGACTGTACTCCCTGCAGACTAAATGCTACCTCAAAATTTAATCATTATAGCAGCATGATAAAAAACTAATTAATCTCACTTCCAGGAAGTAAATAGATAAAACGCTTACAGTAAATATTACAGAAATTGAATCAAGATGGTGGACCAAATACACATATCTTCTCTGTGTACCACATTCCTCTCTATATATATCTATACATAGAGAGGCATATGACACATCCATAACGGCTGAAAAACAAGAAAGGATGCCAGCAACAGATCATAAATGGTGAGAAATTCCTAGAAGACAGAAAGCAGATGGGATTAGAGAGCTGAGGGTAAAGCCAACCAATATATGCATGGTAGAAAACTGCTCCCAAGATAAAAGTTGATACAGAGAAATTCCAAGTCTAAACAATGTAAAAATAAAAAGATGCATGTTATGCACATGTACCCTAGAACTTAAAGTATAATAATAAAAATAAATAAATAAAAAGAACAGAGTAAGCCTGGAGAATCATCAGGGGACTTAATAAAATAACTGTATGGTGGAAAAACATAAGGATCAACAGAGCCCCTCCACCCCCATCCCCACATGCCATCTCTATACCCAAAGGCAAATTCTTTAGTTACAGCATCTTGACTGAAATCTTTGCTCCACTGCAACTGTGAACCTCTCTGTGACTCCAATTCCTTATCTACAAAACGTGGATTATAACAGTATCTGCCTTGTAAGGATTACTGTATGGAAAGTATTTGGAACAGTATCTGACACTGTTAAGTCTCATTAAATATTAGCCATTAATATTATCAACTAAGCAACAGGCAGCTGGGGTGTTTGTCCCCAGACTGAAGTCTGCACCCACACTCTAAAGAGAGTGGACTTTGCTGATAGCCCCAAAGTGGATATGAAGATCTGAGAGAAGCTAGAGATCCTTCCAAACATTCCAACAGATAGAAGGGGCAACATGAAGAGGCAACCCTGCCCAAGAGCAAAGCCCTGTATTCCAGGGTAAAACTCTTCTTTCCAGCCTTCCTGTCTGAGTCCCCCTTGGCCACTGACCCTAGTATAAAACTGATCACCACACCCACCCCTATACTCAGTCCTTCCAGTAAGGAAGGAAGACTGTTAGGTAAACAGACCAAAACCTACCCCAGCTACCTACAGTGATGGGTCTAGTCCTTCATTCCAATACACTGACAATCAGAAACCACAGAAATTTTAGGAAAACCAGGAGCGTGACAGGAAATGTCAAAGAAGAAACTTTAGAATGACCCAAAGGAAACAGAGATAATCAAAGTATAGATGGGAAATTTTTAAACTTTTCATTAATACCTAATAGGAAAATTTGAGAAGATTTCATATGCACAAAACAAGAAAAGACTACTATGAAAAATGAAGGGAGGAAAACTCAGTAAAAAAAGAGTGAGCACAGAACGGATAAAATTGAAATCAGAATTACTTATTAAAAAGGCAGAGTTGGCTGGGCGCAGTGGCTCACACCTGTAATCCCAGTACTTTGGGAGGCTGAGGTGGGCGGGTCACAAAGTCTGAAGTTCGAGACCAGCCTGACCAACATGGTGAAACCCCATCTCTACTAAAAATACAAACATTATCTGGGCATGGTGGCACATGCCTGTAATTTCAGCTACTCAAGAGGCTGAGGCAGGAGAATCGCTTGAACCCAGAGGCAGAGGTTGCAGTGAGCCAAGATCATGCCACTGCACTCCAGCCTGGGCGACAGAGCAAAACTCTATCTCAAAAAAAAAAAAGGCAGAATCAAGGAAATGTCCCAGCATAGGAACATAAGACGAAATAGAAGAAGGTTTGGCCCCACCCTGTCTTGGCTGAGTGTGCCCAGGACCCGACACTTTCTGGATGCCCTGCCCACCATATCCAGAAAAAGTCCTGCTGTCCTCAGGCTTGGCTTTGGGCTTCCTGCAGGAGCTGATTCTAAGTGTGGACCCACTCTGGGAAAATGGGTTCCAACTAGAATAAATGTTCCCAATCCGTACAGGGGCTGACCCCTCTGTGCTCTCACAAATAGAAATTAGTAGCTGCTCAGTAACAGCCTGGTCTGGTAGGATCTACTTGTACTTACTTTTTGCACATCCTATCTTTTTTTCAGAAAGGACGTCTATGATTTGGCCTGTGTGGCTTCCTACAGTTTGCATCATACTGAGCAAAACCTCTCCCAGTTGGGCAATGCCTTTCTCTAGTTTCCAGCGCTGATGCCAGTTTTAAAATATTTGTAATTTTTTTGCCCATTTTCAATTACGGTTGATAGATGAGATTGATAAATTCAATTCAAATTGATAAATTCCCCATAAATTTCTATGTTTCTTAAAAAGCTTGTCAACATGTACCTAATGATCATTAATTGGAGGTTTCTACGAATCTGACCTTTTAAAAAGTTTGATTCTAACTGGTATTTTGTTTTTGATTCATTTCATAGCAAAATGTGGTCTTTCAGGAGATTTTTTTTAGAACAGCCTGAATGGTTAAGGCAGAGCCTTTGAAAGTGAATTAATCATGAAGGCTGCTTTCTTTCTTAGACCTCGTGTTCCCAGATCTCAACTGTGTCTGGGGGCCAGACTACAAACGTGTCCATGTAGGAACATGAAGTTTCATGGGGATTTGGGAGAGAGTTAATCTTTTCCTTTCTTCCTTTGGGGAGATTTATTCTGCTATGTACCTTGTTGATTGACCTCGGCCTGATAAGGACAATGTCGAGTAGCTCTTTAGATGAGTTTAAAAGATCAGATTGTATAATAGAATGACTGAATGGGTTTTGAGCCACATGAAATAATTTGGCTAGAAAAATGTATGTCATTCTCCTCAAGCCATCCTGTCCAACCTAGGAAAGTTTAATCACCTTCAAAATGACGTAGAAGGTTGAAGCTGATAATGTTTTATTCTTAAAGTTCACCAGTAAATATGGGTCTAAAGACTGTTCCAGCACAAATAATATACCTGAGGTTTTTTTAATGAATATGCAAGAACAACTTGTTTTAAATTAAAAAACTGTATAATTAGGCTTTGAACGATGATAATGTCTGCTTTTTTTTTTTTTTACATAGATGGTATTTTTCAAAAACTAAAAAATACAAAATGTAAAGTATTACCAAATTTTATCAAAACTTTGACTTAATTATAAGAATTAAGAGGCAAAGTTCCCTCCATTCCTGGGTTTAATCAGTCTGAGACAATTCTTTCCACCTTTTTCCTAAATTTACATATACAAACACATGTTTTTCTTTTACAAAAGTACAGTAAGTTACACATACTTTTTCTGCAACCGCCCCCAGAGAAAAGACCTTTGCATTCTGGTATTTGTTTAACAACAACAACAAAATTAGTGCCTTCTATGCATCAAGCTAAATACAGTATTTGAAGGTCATTCTATTCCTTCCTCAATACTCTGGAAATATTGCAATTTCTGCTGCTTTCTGACATTTAATATTGCTGAGAACAAGTCTGAGGGGAACATGTGTAAGTAACTATTTTTCTGAATTTTTTGTTTTTAGGACCTGGAGTTAATTTTTTTTTTTTTTTTTTTAGACGGAGGAGTCTTGCTCTGT
>NW_012117110.1:718378-726354 GCF_000951035.1 Colobus angolensis palliatus
TATTTTTAGTAGAGACAGGGTTTCACCGTGTTAGCCAGGATGGTCTCGATCTCCTGACCTCGTGATCCACCCGTCTCGGCTTCCCAAAGTGCTGGGATTACAGGCTTGAGCCACCGCGCCCGGCCTAGGACCTGGAGTTAATTTTTATTGTCTTAAATTTTATTCATTTTTCTTATAAAATATATTTTAAATTTCTTCTTTATGAAGTCAAGTGTTCTTTTCCCATTAAATTTGCTTGGTCTGTAGGGTGCCCCTATGAATATCAGAATCAGGTCAACGGATCTGTGAATTTTTAAAAATACATAGACACAAAGGTTTAGAATCTTTTGGCCTAAGCCAATAAGAGGGAGGGAGAGAGGGAGAGAGGGGAAGACAGACTGCTGCACTAGAAGTAACTCCACTCCTGTTTTGACCGATTTTCTGCTGCTGTAACAGAATAACAGCAATTGGGTAATTTATAGAGAAAAGATAGTTATTTGGCTCACAGTTTTGGAGGCCAGTAAGTCCAAGAGCATGGCACCAGCATCTGGCAAGGGTAAATCCCATGGCAGAAAACAGAAGGCGGGAGGGAGCACATGAAATAGAGAGAAAATGTGGGCCAAACTCTCTCCATTCATGGGAGAAAGACCTCATGACCTAATCACCTCCTAAAGGCCCACCTTTTAATACTGTTACAGTAGCAATTGAGTTTCCAACACAATCTATGGGAACATATTGAAACACAGCACCCCCAACATCAAGGCAGATCAAAGGCTGGTAAACCCTGGGACCAGAAATGGGTCCCAAGTTAAGGAGATACTTCCCAAGAGGATCCTTAAAGAGGTTAGTGCCACCAGAAATAAAAAAAGCGTATTGCATGAGCCAAGTAAATACTAACCAGAAGGAAGACAAATTGGCCCAGCAAGGAAATGGAACACTTGCGAATAAGTCAGCTCTGAACACCTGCCAGGCACCAGGGAGATCAAAGCCATACTGCAATCACCAAAGAAGTAGAAACTTCCCTGCCCCACTTTCCCTCCTTTCATCCTACACTTCAAACCCAGAGGGCAAGAAACTCTGGGGTAGGAGACTCAAAGGGAGCACACATCCTCCCTGTGGCAATGCCCTACCTGAGGCCAACCCAGCTGGGGAGGGGGAGAAAATTAATGTCAAGTCAGCACTCAACTTTTGATTATCACATAGAAGTGGAAATGCTAATGACTGAACTGAAATTGTTATATGATTTAAAGCAGTAATCTTTAAACTGGAAACACATGGATACTGAACATGAATAGTTTTAAGTGAATGTATTTCCAGATCCTCAGCCTCTGTATATGCTCTTTCCTATTAACTGATTCATCTTCAGAAGCTCCTATATTAACCCCTTCCGTCATTTTACAAAATAAAAGCACAGGCCTCGCCCATTCCAAGTTTCTAGGTATTATCCTGGGGTGTGAAAATTCCTGTGCATCTTCAACCTTTCCCACTCACATCAACATTTACATGTACTGAAGCCTTTCATATTCTAGAATGTAACCTTCCATTATTTCCCCATATTCTACTCTGGCTACCAACTTCTCTAGTCCATATTCCTCAGAACTGCCTCTTAAGGAGCCATAGGCATGGACTGTCCCCATTTTCTCACTTCCCATTCATTTCTCAACCTATGTAAGTCCAACACTGTTAGCTGGCCACTTGATAAACACTCTCCTCTTCCTCACTAACAGAACCCAAATTTTGCTTACAGGGCCAATGTGCCCAGCCCAGGCAATGGATCACTATGCCAGAACAATCTCTGCTTTCCCAGCATTCCTGTGACTACAGGTCATATGTCTCATTGTGGCCAATGAGACCTAAGTAGTTAGCTACAGGTGGGGATTTCTTGGAAGTTACTGGTTTCCTGATTTGAAGATGTCACTCTTTCTCCCTTCTTCCTATCTTGAACATGAACATGTATCAATCAGCTTGAGATCATAAGGAACAAGCTTCAAGAATTGCAAGAAGACCCTGATGATCATTAAGTTCTTGAAAAAACACCAGCAGCCTCCCATCTCTGGACTTCATGCTAGATGAGAAAAATAAGCCTAGCTCTGTAAGCTACTATGGTTAGATTTTCTTTAACTTGCAGCCAAACTCATTCCTGATAGACCTTACAATCTGGCTCCATTAAAACTGCTTTCATCAATGACGATCCAATTCCTTCATACCCAGGATACATTCAGGCTCCTAGCTTAGATTATCTGAGACATTCTAAAAATCTACTGTCCACTCTCATCGTGAAACCACCCCTTCCCTTGGCCTCTGTGGTCTAAATATCATCCCCTTCCTCTCTAGACACGTCTCAATTACCTTTATAATTTCTTTTTCTCAACCAGTGTTATAACCTTGGCCTTCTATCATGCTTGCCCTAAATAATCTCCTTGGATGATTTTGTCTATTACCATGAACTTGTTAATCACCTGTGTTGCTACTGACTTCAAAATCCGTAACTCCAACTCAAACTTCTCAAACTTCAATTTTTTCACATCCAATTGCCTTTTGGAAATTTTCTTTGGATACTCCAAAGATACCTCAAACACAATTTACAAACTCATCATTCCACTTGTTTGCCTATCTTCCCTTCTCTCAATTAGTGGAATCACCACACCCACACAGTTGATAATGTCTGGAAACTACAAGCTGTCCTAGACCTAAGAAAAATTTAATGGATTCTCAGAAATATATATAGAATTTAGATGTTTTTAAAAACAGCCAATAAGTCAGAAACTCGTATGTGCTGAAGTTTTCAGAAAAAAAGACAGATTCAATCAACACCTTCCAAATAAAAAACTTCAGGGCCACAAATGCTGCATAGAGCTCCCTAACATATATGTCTTCCATCTCTCTCATCTCTCTCTCTCTCACTCCTTCTCTCTCTCTCTCTCTCTCACACACACACACACACACACACACCACCCCAAGTGCTATCCATTATACATCCCAAACATCTCTTGACTCCATTTTATTTTCTCCATTCCCATAAACATATCCTCAGTCCAGGCTACCATCATCTCATCTATGAACTGCTCTAACAGCCTCCTAACTGACTCCTCAAATTCTTCCTCCACACCACTGTCAACGAGTTATCCAAAACACACATTGAATAATGCCATTCCCCAAAGTGATTCAGTGATTCCATCACCTTTAAAATAAAATCCATACTAAACACAGTGTACTATGCCTTCCATGATCTGCCTGCCACTTACCTCTCCAGTCTCATTCATTGCCCTCCTCATAAACACCTCACACTTCTCTATTCCTAAACTCTTGGTCACTCAGAATCACCCTATTCCTTTCTGCCTTTTTATATGCTATTCCCATTGCCTAGAAGTTTTTCCATACAGCTAACTCCTGCACAGCCTTTGAAGGTTATTAGGACTCCTCAGACCTAGTTGGTTGCCCCCTCTGCAAATCTCCTTAATATATTAAAGACTTACACAGCACATAACCATTCTGCACTGAAATTTATTGATGTGCTTCCCACAGTGGCCTATGAGATGCCTGGGGACAGGATCTTACTCATGATGGTCTTACTCATGAATATTACTCATTATGGTATCCTCAACACTAGAATGGTGCACACCAAGTAGTAGGCCCTCTGACCAGCAACTGCTCTAGAAGATGAACTGAAGGATCCCTGAAATAATCTGTGGGCATGTTAAGGATTCTGTTTGAATTTCTAGTACTGACACTTTTCTCCGATAAAAGTCAAAGAAAATTGGATCTTGTAGGATAGCAAACATGATAATATTGTTTTGCTTGGGTATAGGTGTGGGTGGGGGTTTGTTACTATTTGCTGTCTTTCTTTGTTTTGGAAGGAAATAAATGTAATGTCTGTAACCATGTGATCTTCTGGCCTAGGTGCCTTCAGTAAAGTTTAAAAGGTAAAAAAGAATTTCTCATCGTATAATTGCTAGATGGCAAATTAACAAATAATGGAAAAGAGGAATCATGATGATTAACTGAAGAAAAGCCAACCTGTCATTTTAGTAGTTTCAATGTAAGAAAAAAGCACAAAATTAGTGACTTAAAATTTTGTCTAGATTGCTTTACAACAATTACATGGGACATAATCCCAGAAAATTAAGGGGCAAAAATCCTCTTATTGAAAAAAAAAAAACAGTTGACCTGAAGAGGGGCCGGGGAGGTTCAAAATGATTGACTAGAGGTATCTTGGCACATGCCACCTCCCCAAAGAAGAACCAAAATAGGAAACAGAGAATCACATTTCAAATAGAATATCTAAAAGAAAACACTGGAATTTAGCAGAGAAGTTACAGGAACCACCTGAGGCATAGAAAATAAGGGAAAGCAAGGCGGCCAGTTCAGCTAGCAACAGCTGGGAGCCTGGAGAGGCTCCCAGTGCAGAGAAAGGGTAAGAAATCCCAAGAAGTCCACATTCCCACCATTGACTCCTGCAATCTTAGCCATGATCTCTAGGAGCTACCTAGAGATTGTGCAAAGGCCTTGCTCCAGGAAGGGAACTAATGGTGCTCTACACACTCCCCTGATACCTAATCAACTGCAGAACAGCACCGTTTTGAGTGCCTAACCTCAACCAGGGCATCCTGCCCCAGACGCCATAGCCCCTGCATCTCAACATCCCTGAAGCACCACTAACAACTCCCTACACTGGAGGACTGCAGCAGCATGTTGGCTGGACCCAGCAGTGCAGCAGAGTCCCTAGCACTCTAGCCCTCTCAAGAGTCCCACACCACAGGGAATGAGTGGTGCAGCACACCAGGGAAGCCGCTGCTGTGCTGCTGAAACAAGGGGAGCCAATGTGCATGTTTCCCAAAGCCTGATAGCTGTTTGCCTGTGTGGCCACTGTGCACTAGTATGCACTCTGAGGACAGGCTCCCTTGCCCACTGTCATTATTGCTGTTGCTGCTGCTGCTGAGGACTGATGTGTACTCCCAAGAGCCTGAAAGCTGCTCAAGTGCCTAGGGTCACTCCTACTAACAGCCACCACCCCCCACTTCGCCCCACCCACTGAGCAGCAGGGATGCTGTGCAATTATCTGAACCTTGGGGACAAGCTCTTCCCACCCACCATCACAGATTGCCCCACCACAACCTGCACTTGTGCATACCACCAGAAGGTTAAGGACAGGACCACCTACCCTGGCACAACCACCCCCTGACCTGAGTGCCTGAGCACATCACCCAGGGGCCTGGGGATCACTCTACCCAGTCCACCCCCACTGGTATCTTTGTACTCCTGGGGACCTGAAGAGGGGCCACTCAGCCCATCGCAGCCATCACTAGCATCAGCAAGTACTGCCTAGAAGCCTAAGGGTTGTCCTGCCACTGGTACTACTATCTCTTATGCTACACACACTGCCCAGGGGCCTCAGGACCTGCCCACTCATCCAGTCCACTGCTGCCACTGCTGGAATCTGAGCAAGCCACCTGGAGGCCCAAGAATCAGCCTGCCTGGACCTGCTAACACTGGTGCCCATGTACACTGCGCAGTAGCCTAACGGCCAGCATAGTTGGCCCACCCCTGCCACCACTGGGCACAAAGGACTGGCCCACATGCTGGGGCCAGCAAAGGTATCCCCAGCAAAGCATCACCACAGCCTTCACTAACAACCACAGCCTGGCCACTGAGAAAATCACAGACACCATGCTGTTCACAATCAAATAAATCATACAGAGACTATACCATTGTCTGTACCCAGAATCAAAGCTAAAGCACTATACCTAACCATCAACATAAACATATTTTTAGAAAACGTCTTCCCCCTCTAAAGTCAATCCAAAAAAATGGAAGAAGTGACTGTTACATCAGACGTGCAGATATCAACATAAAAACACAAGAAACATGAAAAAGCAAGGAAATATGACGCCTCCAAAGGAACACAATAATTTTCTAGTAACAGATTCCAATGAAATAGAAATTTTTTAAACACCAGAAAAAAATTCAAAATAATGATATTAAGGAAGCTCAGTAAGATACAACAGCACACAGATAAACAATACAAAGATACCAGAAAAACAATTCAGAATGTGAATGAGAAATTCACTAAAGAGATAGATATGAAAAAAAGAACCAAACAGAAATCCTGGAACTGAAGGATTCAATATATGAAATAAAAAATTCATTTAAGAGATTCGACAATAGACTAGATTAAGCATAAGAATTCCAGAACTTAAACACAAGTGTTTTGAAATAACCCAATCAGACAAAAAAGAAAAAGGAAAAAGAAATGAATAAAAATCAACAAAGCCTACATGACATATGGGATGCCATAAAGTGATCAAATATCCAAATTTTGGATGATCCAGAAAATGAAGAGAAAGACAAAGGTATAGAAAACGTATTTAACAAAATACGTTTTGTTAAATATGTTTGTTAAAAGCTGAAAACTTCCCAAGTCTAGCAAGAGATTAAGACATCCAGATACAGGAATCTCAGTGATCCCCAAACAGATATGGATATAACCTGAAAAGGTCTTCTCTGTAGCATACCGTCAAAAGCCAAAGATAGAGAATTCTGAAAACATCAAGAGAAAAGCATCTAGTCACATAAGGGAACTGCCCCCCATCAGACTAATAGCAGATTTCTCAGTGGAAAGACAACAGGCAAGGAGAGAATGAACTTGAGGTTTATGTTCAAAGTGCTGAAAGACAAAAAAGCTGACAGCCAAAAACACTATATCTAGCAAAGTTATCTTTCATAAAATAAGGAGAAATAAAGTCTTTCCCAGACAACCAAAATCAGAGAGAATTCATCACCACTAAACCAGCTCTATAAGAAATGCTTAAGGGAGCCTTAAATCTGGAAGTGAGAGTATGATAGCTACCATCATGAAAACACACAAAAGAATAAAACTCACTGGTAGAACAAAAACCCAAATGAGGAAAAAAAAGAGATTCAAATGTTACCACTGCAGAAGACCTGCAAGTGGCAATGATAAACAGTAAGAGAGGAACAAAGAACCACAAAACCAGAAGACAATTCACAAAATGATGAGAATAAGTCCTTGCATATCAATAATAACCTTGAAAGTAAACAGATTAAATTTTCCACTTAAAAAATATAGACTGGCTGAATTAAAAAACATTACCCAACTATATGCCACCTATAAGAAACTCATTTCACCTGTAAAGACACATATAAACTAAAAGTTAAGGGATGGAAAAAGATATTCTGCACAAACAGAAACCAAAAGTGAGCAGGAATAACTATATTTATGTCAGATAAAACAGACTTTAAGTCAAAAACAGTAAAAAGAAGCAAAGAACATAATTATATAATGATAAGAGGATCAATAAAGAAAATGAAATAACAAATCTAAATGCATGTGCACCAAAACCGAAGCACCCAGATATATAAAGCAAATATTATTATATCTAAAGGGAGAGTTAGACTCCAATACAATAATAGTGGAAGACTTTACCCAACTATCAACATTAGACAGATCATCTAGGCAAAAAATTAACAAAGAAACATTGGATTTTAACTGCACTTTAGACCAAATGAACCTAATAGACATTTACAGAAAATTTCATCCAATAGCTGCATCCAAATTGGAAAAGAGGAAGTCAAACTGTTCCTCTTTACAGATGACAAGATCTTATATTTAGAAAAACCTAAAGACTACACCAAAAAACTCTAACATCTGATAAATTCAGTACAGTTTCAGGCTACAAAATCAACCTGCAAAAATCAGTAGCATTTCTTTACACCTATAATAAACTAGCTGAAAAAGAAATCAAGAAGGCAATCCCATTTACAGTAGTTACCAAAGAAATATCTAGGAATAAATTTAACCAAGGAGGTGAAAGATCTCTACAAGGAAAACTACAAAACATTGATGAAAGAAATTGAAGAGAACACAAGTAAATGGAAAGACATTCTATGATCATGAGTTAGAAGGGTTAATACTGCTGTTGGTTTTTTTTTTTTTTTTTATGTTCAGAGGTACATGTGCAGGTTTGTTATAAGACAAA
>NW_012117110.1:728069-744997 GCF_000951035.1 Colobus angolensis palliatus
GGGGTTTCACCGTGTTAGCCAGGATAGTCTCGATCTTCTGACCTCGTGATCCGCCCGTCTCGGCCTCCCAAAGTGCTGGGATTACAGGCTTGAGCTACCGCGCCCGGCCACTAGAATGGCTATTAACAAAAAGACAAAAAATAACAGATGCTAATAAAATGTGAAAAAAAGAGAACTCTCATACACTGCTGGTGGGAATGTAAATTAATACAGCCATTATGGAAAACAGTATGGAGATCTCTCAAAAAACTAAACATAGAACTATACAATCCAACAATCCCACTATTCGGTATTTATTCAAAGGAAAAGAAATCAGTCTATCAAACAGATACATGCACTCCCATGTTTACTGCAACATCATTCACAATGACAAAGGTACAGAATCATTGTTCATCAACAAATAAATGGATAAAGTGTGGAATATATACACAATGGAATACTATTCAACCATAAAGAAGAATACAATCCTGTTATTTGCAGCAACATGGTTGGAAGTAGAGGTCATTATGTTAAGTAAAATAAGTCAGGCACAAAGAAAAATATCATATATTCTCACTCATATATGGGAGCTAAAACAACTGATCTCATGCAGGCAGAACAGAATAACAGTTACTAGGTGCTAAGAAGGGTGTGTTGCGGGGTGAGGGGATGAAGAAAGGTTAGCTAATGAGTACAAACATACAGTTAGATAGAATAAGTTTTAATGTTCGCTAACAGAGTAGGGTGACTATAGTTAACAACAATGTATTGTATGTTTCAAAACAGCAAAAGAGAATGACCCGAAATGTTCCCAGCACATGGAAATGACAAATACACAAGGCGGTAGATACCCTAAATACCCTGGCTTGACCAGTATAGTATGCATGTAGCAAAATATTACACGTACTCCATAAACACGTACAAATGTTATGGATCAATAAAAATAATTTTAAGCAGTTGAACAGAAAGTTACATGTGAAAGGCATGGATCCATTTGATTTCACTTTGAAAATGAGAAGATGCATTCTTCATGAGAACACAACTAAGAATACAGAATTTGGGTTAAAAGAAGAAAATAGCCAATAAGTCAGCAACTTGTATGTGCTGAAACTTTTAGGAGGAAAGGATGATTCAACCAACACCTTGCAAATAAAAACTTTCAGGGCTGCAAGGCTCCACAGAGCTCCCTGTATAGTATGGTATCCGCTGTCACATTCTCCCACACCAACGATATTCACTTCCCAATACTACAAGAAAAGCCAGACTTAAGCAAAACTTCCAAACAGGTGGAGAAGAAATCATCTGTATAGTATGACCAGTTTCTACTAACTTTTTTTCACTTCCTCTGGGTTTTTGCTGTTTTTTTAATATAAGATTGCTGAACACCAAAAATGATCTTCCCCGTTCACTCTGTTGGAGGGTTCTGGTGTTCGCAGGGGCAGTTGTTGCTTTTTGCCAACAACACATTGTTTTCGGGGAGGAGAATCCTTACTGATTTCACACACTCATTTGTTTTTGGAGATCAGGCCACTGGGAAATGAGAGGAAGGAAGGAAGGAAGGGAGGGAGGGAGGGAGGGAGGACGGAAGGAAGGAAGGAAGGAAGGAAGGAAAAGAGGGAGGGAAGGGAGGGAGGGAAGGGAGGGAGGGAGGAAGAGAAAGAAAGAAAGAAGAGAGAGAGAGAAGGAGGGAGGCAGGGGAGAAGGAGGACAGAGAGAAAAAGAGGACAATAGTTTAGGCTATGTTGGATGCATAAATTAAGGTTGGATCTCCATCTAGAGATAAGGGCCGGATATTTCCATTATTTCATAAAAGCTTCCCAACCTCAGCCTCAGGGAGCCAAAAACTGCTAATGTGAACTAATTCCTAACTCAAAAGTTAAGGTTAGAAAGCCTCACTGCCCTCTGGGAAGGCTTGGGGATTTCCCCACCTCTGCCTGGGGGCCTCATATAAGAAAAGTCAGTCTTGGGCAGGTTCCTGGGAGATAGCATTCAGCACCTTCTTGGTTGCTACTCCACACACCCATCCCGGGCAGCCCACTCCGTACCACTTCCTAGGCAAACTCTCCCACAGAACTCTGCCCTTCCGAACTCTTCTGAGGCGCAGGTGTCTCTACAGTGCTCATTTGTTTCCACGAGGTCATTTTAGCTCAAGGTTAAAGGGCTAAAATCAAATGAGATGTCATTTGTATTGCAGCAAACAAATAGTAACAATGGAATATACTGTTGGTCTATTTTGAGATGGTGATAAGAAAAAAGAAAAGGTAGAAATAAACGTCATTCTTTTCCTTCTTGTGAAAACTTTCATGACCTTGCTCAACACTTTAAAACTGTACTTCCTTTACAAGATGTGTCCTTGAAACATCACATGTAAATCTATTTTTTATAATTCAAAACATTTTAAATTTACTTTAGAAACTGGCTGGTTGAAAGGCATCATCAAAGAATCCTTTGGTAAAATGAAAGGGCGTTAATGATTTCTTTGTCATATATATTCAGATTTAGGTGTATCAGCTTTTCTTAAAATGCCGAACATGTCTGTGATTTAGGATGAAAGGTAATTAAGTGTTTTTAAAAATAGATTTCAACTGAACTTGCTCTAGCCTACACAGATTTTTTCCTACAGTCACACAGTTTCAATAGGATATTTGGATCAGAAAAAGACCCTTCTGAGATCTCAGAGCATGTTTTAAAGCCTGCATATATTTTGCCTCTTCTTTGTCAAACTGAAATTATTGACTTAAGAAATTTAGTAATTTTGCTTTTCAAAAAACAGCTATAATGACAAAGTAAGAAAAAGAAATTCTGATCAGTAGCTTAAACTCAATTCTAGAGTTAAATTAACATAATAACAGTATTGTGACCATGAGCATGGGAACACCCAAGAAAGAGACAACAGATTTGCCAAAATGAGGTCAGCAAAGTCTGCCTCTTCCTTTATCAACTGTGCAGAGAAGGGAAGTGAAGAGGTACATAATCTCCATGACAGCATTTATGGAAGATGGGAGTTTGAGGGAGACTATAAACAAACAATATTTTGGTATCTGGGTTTTAAACTCACATTATGGTTGTTCATTCCACTACAGTGCAAATAATACCAAAGATGAAAGTTTCAAGCAAATAATCTGGCTCTCCATTAGGATGAGCTCGCCTCTGCTGGCTCCTCTAACTTTGAAAATGTTGGTATCCTCCAGGGTTTTCAACCTTTCCCTCATCTCTTCTCCCACATTCTCTCCTGGGAAACTGCATACACTCTCAAAGGATGTGCTTACCATCAAATACCTAGATTGTGATCTTTAGCCCAAAATCTCACCCCAGAGTTCCAGATGCACGTTTTCAGCTGCCTCCTGGATGTCCCAATTCTGAACCCATTATTTCCCTCCCTTTCTCAGTGCCTGTTCCTCTCTGTGTCCTCTCCCCGACATAGCACCAACTACTCAGGTGATAGGAAAAGTGGCTAGAATGAGACCTCAGATATTATGACCTCTAGCCTTGACCTCAAAAATGCATATAAATCCAAAATTAGTTCAACTTGACTTTGGAAATTAATCAGACACAACACATAAGCAAACACTGTTCCAGAATCTCCTTTATTTGCCATTAATTCCCAACTGACCCACGGGCCACAGTTCCTAGAAGTAGCAACAAAATGAGCATTTCAATTTTCACACTGTTGTAGGAGGAGCTAATCTGAACAGTTGGCTGCTTAGACTCTGCTAGTTATTTGCCTATTGTCTCTCAGCCCCAACCCCACTCATCTGTCTCCACTCAGTGATTCTACTCTGCAATCTACATGTCTCAGGCTTCCTTGCTGCTGGCTTCTGGTTAGGCTGTGACAGTGGAAAGAAAGAGCTGGGAAGAAAAGAGCTGCTCCTGCTTTTAGCCTTGACGGTCATCCTTCTAGCAGTGGGTAAAGCAGGAGCGCTGTGGTATCTCCTGCGCCATTCCATTCCCAGCTCTCCCCTCCCGCTCATCAGTACCACCCAAGGTAGCTCCTCTTCTGAGCACCTGGATTTTGTATCGCCACCTCTTCCCTTTTATCAGCCAGCACCTAGAGGTAGTGTCCATTTTTAATTTTTTCAAACTTCCAGACCCTGTAGAGCCAGATCCCTGTATGAAATCTCTTCCATGTAAAATACTTAGCAAGGTTCTTGTATCCTAACTGGACCCTGGCTAATGAAAGAAAATCTCCTTTCCTCTATGGTTTGTTTTCTTTTGTTGAAAAGTTGAGGTTTGGCCGGGCGCGGTAGCTCAAGCCTGTGATCCCAGCACTTTGAGAGGTTGAGACTGGCGTATCACGAGGTCAGGAGATCGAGACCACCCTGGCTAACCCGGTGAAACCCCGTTTCTACTAAAAAAATACAAAAAACTAGCCGGGCGAGGTGGCGGGCGCCTGTAGTCCCAGCTACTGGGGAGGCTGAGGCAGGAGAATGGCGTAAACCCGGGAGGCGGAGCTTGCAGTGAGCTGAGATCCACTGTACTCCAGCCTGGGCGACAGAGCGAGACTCCATCTCAACAAAAAAAAAAAAAAAAAAAAAAGTTGAGGTTTTGGCGGGGCGCAGTGGCTGAGGCCTGTAATCCCAGCACTTTGGGAGGCTGAGGTGGGCGGATCACAAGGTCAGGAGATAGAGACCATCCTGGCTAACAGGGTGAAACCCGGTTTCTACTAAAAATACAAAAAATTAGCCGGGCGTGGTGGCGAGCACCTGTAGTCCCGGCTACTCAGGAGGCTGAGGCAGGAGAATGGCATGAACCCGGGAGGCGGTGCTTGCAGTGAGCCCAGATCGAGCCACTGCACTCCAGTCTGGGCGACAGAGCGAGACTCCATCTCAAAAAAAAAAAAAAAAAAGTTGAGGTTTTGCTCATAAAATATCACTTTCCATTGCAGATAGCTCTACATTTGGTTACGGATTATTCTGCCATGGAGACTGCTTTTGAGACTGGAAAGGGAAGAATAAATATCAGTAAGAGGAAACACACCTCAGAAAGAGGCCAGCTGGAATTGCAGGAATTTCGGGTGCATGTTCCACTTTAGATTCTAAATTCAAATTTATACTGAGTATTTAACAGGTTAAGAGAAATACAGGCCTTTTTATTTTTTGCTTAATTTTTATCGTATATGTTTAAGATATACAACATAATGTTTTACTATATATATAGATAGTGAAATGATTACTACACTCAAGCCAATTAGCATATCTGTCATCTCACATAGTTGTCTGTGTTGTGAGGGTGGGTGGGAGGGGTAAGAGCATCTAAAATCTACCATCTTAGCAAATTTCCAGTATTCAATATAATAAATGCCTATTTTAAATGTTTGTTTTTCCTCTCTAGGGACACAATACATTTTAAGACTCAACAAAGAAGACTCTTACTCCTGACACCTGTCCTTCCTTCAGCCCCTTCCTCAACAACCCAACAGCCCATGGAGCTTTGTCATCTCTGAAGCATGTAGCCATCTGTACCCACTCCTCACCTCCACTGCAGCAACCTCAGTCTAATTCACCAGCACCTATGCCTTGGAAGACAGCTTTCTCCCACTTTTCCAAGGCATGATGCTGGGATAATTTAGTTTCGGCAAAGAAAATTATGAAGCTTACCTCTCAGCACACACAAATTATTAACAGGTAGATTACACCTTAGGGGAGATAGTTTTCCCTAAATCTCTCATGTTTCTGCAAGTCTTGAAGGCAGAAGCTCTGCTTTTTTTGTGTTCTTTGCTGTCTCTTCAAGGATATTTGTATGGCAAACAGTCTTAGAAGATACTGTGTCTCTCCCCAAGGAAAATGACAGACTTGTTTACTGTCCAGTATACAAAGACAATTTCTCCCTCTGGGCAAAGGTCAGGCAAGCTTACAGCCCATTATAAAAGACTTGGATTCCCTAGGCTCAGGGCTCCTCACCTCTAACACAGTTCACTCCAGGTGTACAAGTCACATGACCCTCTACACATTTGCTCTGTGGGAATTTGGGCTCTGGGAACTGGCACAAGAAGATGCTGATACTCTGGCCAAGTCATTTGTCTCTGACCTGGGAGTCTTGTGTCTTCTGCTACCATTTGTGACACTGAGGCAGGCTAACTTGTTAGTTTGCAAGTAAGGCAAAATTTCAGACACTCCACAGTTCTTGACTTACAATATTAAATGTGAAAAACAAAACTATAAAGTTTTAGAAGATGAAATAAAGAGTAGCTTCATAATCTGGAATTGAAAAAGATGTCTAAAACAGATACATATAAATACTTAGATGTATAGATACTTACCATATAGGGAAAAGAAGGATAAACTTGACTACACTAAAATTAAGAACTTCCACTGACGAACAGATACCACCAACAGAGTGGAAGAGGAAGTCCTAGCCAGAGCAATTAGACAAGAGAAAGAAATAAAAGGAATCCAAATAGGAAAAGAAGTGAAAGTATTTCTCTTCACTGATGATACGATTCTATACCTAGAAAACCCTAGACACTCCACCAAAAGGCTCCTAGAACTGATAAACAACTTCAGTAAAGTTTCAGAATACAAAATCAATGCACAAAAATCAGTAGCATTTCTACACTCCAATAACATTCAAGCTGAGAGCCAAATCAAGAATGCAATCCTGTTTACAACAGTCACACAAAAAATTACCTAAGAATGCACCTAACCAAGAAAGTGAAACATGTCTACGAGAAGAACTACAAAACGCTGCTGAAAGAAATCATAGATGATACAAACAAATGGAAAAACACTCCATGCTCATGGTTTGGAAGAATCAATATCGTTCAAATGTCCAAACTGCCCAAAGCAATCTAAAGATTCAACACCATCTCTATCAAACTAGCAACATCATTTTTCACAGATCTAGAGAAAACTATTCTAAAATTCATAAGGAACCTAAAAAGTGCCCAAATAGCCAAAGCAATCACCAGCAAAAAGAACAAAGCTGGAGGCATCATATTGCCCAACTTCAAACATTACTATAAGGCTACAGTAACCATTATATTTAAATATAACACCTCAAACTATAAGAATTCTAGAAGAAAACCCAGGAAACACCATTATGGATATCAGCCTTAGGAAAGAATTTATGACTAAGTCCTCAAAAGCAATTGCAACAAAAACAAAAACTTGACCATTAGGACCTAATTAAACTAAAGAGCTTCTGCACAGCAAAAGAAACTATCAACAGAGTAAACAGACACTCCACAGAATGGGAGAAAATATTTGCAAACTATGCATCCAACAGAGGTCTAATATCCAGAATTTATGAGGAACTTAAACAATGGAACAAGCAAAAAACAAATAACCCCATTGAAAAATGGGCAAAATACATGAATAGACACTTTTCAAAAGAAGATGTACAAGCAACCAAAAAACATGCAAAAAATGCTCCACATCTCTAATCATCAGAGAAATGCAAATCAAAACCACAATGAGATACCATCTCACACCAGTCAGAAAGGCTATTATTAAAAAGTCAAAAAACATCTGATAATGGTGAGGCTGTGGAGAAAAGAGAACACTTATGCACTGTTAGTGGGAATGCAAATTAGTTCGACTGCTGTGGAAAGCAGTTTGGAGATTTCTCAAAGAACTTAAAACGAAACTACCATTCAACCCAGCAATCCCATTACTGGGCATATACCCAAAGGAAAATAAATCATTCTACCCAAAGGACACATGCACATGTATGTTCATCGTAGCACTATTCACAATAGCAAAGATAGGTTCACATCGACAGTGGATTTGATAAAGAAACTGTGGTACTTACACACCATGGAATACTATGCAGCCATAAAAAGAATGAAATAATGTCCTTTGCAGCAACATAGATGCAGCTAGAGGCCATTATCCTAAGCAAGTTAACACAGGAACAGAAAACCAAATACTGCATGTTCTCACTTAAAGTGGGAGGTAATATTGGGTACTTGTGGACACAAAGATGGCAACAATAGACACTGGGGACTACTAGAAGTGGCAGGGAGAATTGGGGTAAGGGTTGAAAAACTAACTTTTAAGTAATATGCTCAGTACCTGGGTGACAGGATTAACTGTACCCCAAACCTCAGCATTATTTGTACCCCAAACCTCAGCATCATGCAATATACACATATAAAAAACCTGCACATGTACCCCCTGAATCTAAAATACAGGTTAAAATTATTTTTAAAAGAAGAGAGCTCAATCTGCAAAATAAATAATTTTGACATAAAACCAACAAGGGCTTATATCCAGAATGAATATATATTCTACAAATCAATAAGAAGACAGAAAAAGAGAAAAATGGACAAAATAGTTGGGCAGACCCTTCACAACAGGGGAAATCCAAATGACCAATAAATATATGAAAAGGTTCTCAACCTCAATCAAAATGAGGGAAACACAAATGAAACTCATGGCCAGGCATGGTGGCTCATGCCTGTAATCCCAGCACTTTGGGAGGGTGAGGCAGGTGGATTACCTGAGGTCAGGAGTTCAAGACCAGCCTGGCCAACATGGTGAAATCCTGTCTCTACTAAAAATACAAAAATTAGCCAGGCATGGTAGTGGGGGCCTGTAATCCCAGCTACTCAGGAGGCTGAGACAGAAGAATTGCTTGAACCTGGGTGATGGAGTTTGCAGTGAGCTGAGATTGCGCCACTGCACTCCAGACTGGGTGACAGGGCAAGACTCCATTTCAAAAAAAAAAAGAAAAGAAAGAAAGTCACACGGAAAACTGTGTCATCATCTAGCAATGAACACCAGATGAACCATCAATTCTGTTTTTAGACACAAGTCTTCTAGGAGACATGTATGAGTATGTTCATAGCAGCATTATTTGTAATAGCCAAAAACTGAAAAGACCCCAGAAGCCTACCAACAGGAAAATAGCTCAATAAAGTATGGTAGAGTTATACAATGGTATTCTATACCACCATAAAAATGAACTACAGTTATGCAGAACAACATGGATGGATCTTAAAAAAATAAAAATGTTGAGTGAAAAGAGTCAAACACAAAAGTACATATGGCCCCATTTTTAGAAGTTCAAAAATAGGCAAAATTCAATTCACAGTATTTAGGAATGCCTCCTGATATAGTCTGGGTCTTTGTCCCCATCCAAATCTCATGTGAAATAGTATCCCCAATGCTGTAAGTGGGGCCTGGTGGGAGGTGCTGGATCGTGGGGCAGCCCCTCATGGCTTCGTGCTATCTTGGTCATAGTGAGTTTTCGTGAGATCTGGTCATTTAAAAGTGTATGACACCTTCCCCTACCCTTGTTCTGCTTTTTTGTGACGTGCCTGCTGCCCCTTCGCCTTCCACTGTGATTGTAATCTTCCCGAAGCCTCCCTAGAAGCCAAGCAGATGCCAGCACCATGCTTCCTGTACAGCCTGCAGAACCATAGCCAATTAAATCTCTTTTCTTATAAAGTACCCAGTCTCAGGTATTTCTTTATAGCAATGCAAGAATGGCATAATACACCTACTTAGGTTGTAAAACTATAGATAAAAGCAATAAGTCATTGCCAGAAAACATACTCTTAGTAGTTATTTTGCTGGGAAAGAAGAGGATGTAACTATAATAAGGTACATGGGAGCTTCTGGGATGCTAGCAATGTCCTAGTTCTTTGCCCTTAATGGGGTAACATTAGTGTTCACTTTATAATAATCCAACAGTCTGTACACTTATGTTTTATGCCCACAGAAAACAAGAGACTCAAGAAATGCATGCTCATCATGAAATTGAGCCTTGCCAGTAACCCAGAAGCCCCCCATGGATCCCTTTCTAACACAACCTCCCACCTCCTCTCATAGCCTATTACTACGCTGACTTTAATTACCTAAGTGTACATCACTAAATACCATGATTTATCTTGGTCTGTTTTTTATTTTTCCTGGAATGAAACCAACTGAATATTTGCATTAGAGTCTGAAAACCGTTCTTGATAAATCAATTTATTACTGTGATGTATATGTTTCTTTCAACGTAACGATATTTTTACAGTGAATTAAACATAGTTCAGCAGAAACAAAGATAATGTTCCATAACTTCACGAGTGTGTGTGAAAACACATTGAGAACACCAATTTAAAATCAGCAAAACATTATCCATGACGTTAACTCAGTGATGTTAATTTGAATTTTATTAGATTTGTAATTTTATTTGCATTTAATTTGAAATGTTTGGAGTTTATAGTTGTCTTAAAGCTATAAGCATAAATTAACACTTAGTTTTATGTTTAGACATATTTAAGTAGCAATATAATAAAACTAAATTTAAGTCAATACACCAAAAAGTCCCTTATGGAAAGGGGTCCTTAATTCACACAGGTTTGAGAAACCTGCCTAGGCATCAGCTCCCATTCCCTTCCCCTCCCCATTCCACCTGCATGGGCTCCCTTTACCCCAGGACAAAATATCCTGCTACATAAATCCAGGCACCATCAAGAAAAGCACTTCCCAAAGCATCCGTGACATCTCTGTGAAGTGATGTCAAGCACTCAACCTGCTAGTTCTGGAATTCATTCGATTCCATTTGTCATACATGTGATCAAAGCTAGAGAACAAAATAAGACACAGGTAATTAAGCAAAGTGTGAACACCGCTGATTTGAGCCAGAGGACAAGTCTTTGAAATGCTAATGACAATAATCCAAAACTCATGCCTTGACTTCACTCTCACTTTTGAACTCGGGCATAGAATTCACTCACCCAAGTAGATTTGTTTCCTCTGGCTGCTATAAAAAATTACCAAAAACTCAGTGGCAAAACAATACAGACTTGTTTTCTTACAGCTCTAGAGGTCAGAAGTCTAAAATCAGTCTTCCAGGGCTAAAATCAAGGTGCTGGCAGGCCTGGTTCCTTCTGGAGGCTCTAGGAGACAGGATCTGTGTCCTTGCCTTTTCTGGCTTCTAGAGGTCACCATGCATTCCTTGGACCCTGATCTCTCCTTCACATCACTCCAGTCTCTTGCTTCCATCCTCACATTGCCTTCTCATATAAGATACCCCTCACAGGTCCTAGGGATTAGGACATGGACATCTTGGGAGTGAGGGGAATTTCCCAGCCTGACACACCCAACAAGCAGAGTCTGACCTATGACAGCTGTGAATAAGAGGGACCCACTTCTCCTTTGCTTAAATGTCAAGGGGTCAAAAGGTGCTCACAAACACCTGCCTCAAATGCAGTTTCTGTGTGAATGGATCCTAAACTGCAAAGCACTACCATTTATGCCTACAGATAGAGAAACACAACATTTCTGCAATCATCTCATCCTTTTAAACTGGGTAAGAGCTCAAAGAATTTGCTTCTGCTTTTGAAAAACTTATTTTGAAATAATGTCTGGTTTACAGAAAAGTTGCAAGCATATGACAAAAGAATTCCCCAATGTTACAAAGAATGCTCCAATAGACTTCGCCAGATTCCCTCAATTTTATCTCATTTATTTTATCAATTTTCTCTCTCTCTTTTTCTCCCTCCAACCCACCTTTCCACCCTCTCTCTCTCTCCCTCCACTAAATCATTTTGAGGACAAATTGCAGCTATGATGCCCCCTTTCCCCCTAAACATTTCATTGTGTATTTCCAGGGCAACTTAGCTTCTAAGCGGGTTTGGAAAACAGAGAGCTGAATTGTCAGTGGGAAAAGTTTTCCAAGGGAGATATTCTTCCTCCCTGGAAGGGAGGTCTGGAAATCCAAAGGAGACAAGTCCTTGTTCTGGAAAGTGGGAAGTGTCACATCTCATTATATTGCAAAAAATTATTTTTCACATAATATTATCCCAAACTCCAGGCACTGAGATTTTTGCCCTTGATCCACTGATGAGCAAGTACTTATAATACACAATCTCTACCCATCCACTACAGGGAAGCTCAGTGACACTGGCTACTGAACAGCACAGATGGAAGGAACAAAGCATGGAAAATAATCCTCATGGACTAGTTGTTTCTCCTTGTCTTTTCTACGTCCTAACATAAAGTGAATTGAAACATCCTCTAGGATAAGAGCTATGCCTTAGCTATCAGTGTTCTGCAATTGTGTGTATCCCATAATCATTCATTTATGATGATCAGTCATTTATGATGATCATCCATTTACGATCCTTATTCATTTATGATTTTCTGCTCAGGTTGCTCTTAGGGTTAGATGGAAAAATTCCATTCAGCAAAGATTTACTGAGCACCTACCATGCCCTGGGTCAAGTGGGAACTAGAAATGAATGGAGGGTCATGATTTAGTGGGAGAGACAGATGCATCAACCACAAAGAGCAAAGCAGCATGAAGTACAGTCTGCAGTAGAGCATGAGGGAAGTGTTCTCAGTGGTAGAAAAGACTTCCTAAAGGAAGGAGGGCAGGGATGATGCCTTGAAGCAGCATTTGGGAAGTCTAGGAGAGGGGCAAGGGTTTTCCCAGATGAAAGAGAAGCCTGAGCCAAGGCACCACAGGATGCAGATGTCCAGCATGTCTAGGGATAGAGGGTGACTCATCCGGTGTGGCTCAACAGTGGAGGGTTTGAGTGCAGTTGGGGCCTGAAAAGGACGTGGAATAAGATCATGAAACCTCTTGACACCATGTCTTATCTTTCCATGGTCTTTATTCTGTAGCTATAGTTGAACTTTCAGAAAACAAATTTCCTTTTCATTGCCAAGTAATTAACATTCCACAAGTTAAATGTTCAAAACCTTGACCTCGTTCTAGCGATTAAACAATTTCTCAAAGACCCTTCCAACCCCACACCTCTCAGCCCCATGCTGTGATAAATGCATCACTAGCAGAAGGTAGGGCAGGAAAGGCATTGCTAATACACACAGCAGAAAAACACAGATTCACCGCAGGAAAAGTACAACTTTTGTGCAAAGTTGACCCAGACCATCTCATTATGCAGTGGTTGAAACCTGTCTGAAAAGGAGTGCGTGGATTTGTCATGAGGACCTATGTGAATATATTTCCAAAAGATTATTTTCAAATGGCTCTACAGTTTAGAAGGAAGAAAAAAGATATAACCTTTTTAAAATGTGGGAAGCAGGAACAATATTGCTGGCAGCTTATTCATCTAGTTAATGAGTACTCTAAGGAGTCCATCCAGAATAGCACCTCATCTGGAGGAAGCTGGTAGGGAGACGCAGGGAGGGAGACAGCCAGGCAAAGGTGGGAAAAGAGAGCGCTGACTACACTGAGAGTCTTGGAGGGGATGGAGGAATAGGGAGGCCAGGAAGGCAGGGACAGCCAGGAAGGAAGAGAGGAGGAGGGTGAAGGTTAGGGAGCAATGATGCTGCCCTACCACCACTCTGCCTGGCACCTTTTGTTTGGCTCCCTTACACGGGCAGGAACAGAGGACCTCTCCAATTCTAATGTGCAGGAAAGCCCGATCTGAAAACTAGGAGTAGCTTTTCTGACACCAGGAGCAAAGAAAGCAGCGCACTTCCAGGCTGTGATTGCCGCACAAAAGCAAATTATTTGGGAACACCACAAGCACTTATGAGACTTCTCACCCTAGCAGTAGTTTCGAAATGAAAACTACCCAGACCTTGCAGCAGCTAAGAATTAAACTGATACTAAATAAACATGGAGTTGTTAAGGCAAATGAAAACATTTTTTTCTTAATTGACTTAAACATCTTTATCTTACTCTATCAAGGAGCTAATGGCAATGCATCTGGGTTACAGAAAAGCGATCTCACCCTCAGTCCCACCAAGACCTTGGCAATAAGAGTTCCAGAAGAATTTAAAAATCACCCATTAATGGATAGAAGCAGGGATGGGGTCAAGTCCCCTTAAATAGCAGGTGGTATTTATCCCTCTTGAGAGGACCTGTCAAGGCTCTCCTTGCCTTCTGAGGTGACCTAGGTCTGAAGACCCTTGTCAGTGCGAAACTCCACTGCAGTGAGTTTATAGTGCTGACATGGTGCAAAAACTCACAGAGAGTGACTGTCCATCCAAGGTCTGGCTCCTATTAGGTCCAGTATTGTTCCAAGTGTCAAACTCCCCTCTTACCCTGTATCCTGAAAGCTTGTGCAACACTAAGGCCTGACACCACACCAGCCCTGTCCAGGGTGGGGATGGTAGGAGGAAATGCCCAGGAAGCATGGTAAACATCAAGGGTGTGGCTTCCTGGGAGCCAAGGTGTGCTGGGTGAGGGAACCAGCAGGTGCACAGTACACTGGGAGAGAGAAAACTGGAAATGCTGTGATCCTGGAGACGAAGCAGCTGACAGAGATGCTCTAGAGCCCAAGAGAAATAGGAGTTTCTAGACTTTTAGATTTCATAAGCAGTAAATACCCATAGTAGTAGTAATAGTTATTATTATTACTGTATACAAAGTATTTTCAACTTTTTTCATTTTCCCGGGAAAGGACACAACCTTTTTAACTATTGCTGCTGTTTTCATTTTAAAAAGGAACTTTTAATACTAAAATTATAGGAGGAACATAATATCTGACATCACATAAATTCAGATTTGAAGGAAATTTACTTTTTTTCCTTATTTGTTCTTATTTTTTCTCATTTTGTTAAGAACCAGCGAACACTTTGAAGAAAGCCAAAAGTTTACATCTGGAGCTGGAGGGTTCTGTGACTGCACACCAGGCACTCTGCCAGCCCTATTTCTGCCTGTAATCCTGCAGGTCACTTGCCAGAGGCAGTACCTTCCATAAAGAGAAAAGACTAAGGCACCATCACAGGCATCCCAGGACCTACCTAATCCATTCTTCTGATTGGCCAGCTTTTTTTTTTCATTGTACTTTAAGTTCTAGCGTACACGTGCACAACATGCAGCTTTGTCACATATGTATACATGTGCCATGTTGGTGTGCTGCACCCATTAACTAGTCATTTACATTAGGCATATCTCCTAATGCTATCCCTCCCCCCCTCCCCCAACGCCACGACAGGCCCTGGTGTGTGATGCTCCCCACCCTGTGTCCAAGTGTTCTCATTGTTCAGTTCCCACCTATGAGTGAGAACATCTGATTGGCCAGCTTTCTTTTGGGAAAGCCTGAATGCTGTACCCCTGCTTGGTGTGGATATGCTCTAAGTAGTCCTTTGCAAACCCAGAGAAAGGATTAACTGATTGCCTTCCTTTTTTCACTTTGGCTGCCAGGAAGCTCAACATCAAATCTGAGGATCCACATAGCAACATCATGCACCCTTTTACATGTATATTGACACATAACTACACTTGCACATGCCTCTACAAGCTTTGACTTTTCCATAAAATATTTATATGTTCCCGGATCATGATTTACGACTCTTATTTACATTGTACTTTTTAATTTTTAGCAAGTTGCTTCAAATCTTATGTGGGACAAGGAATAAATAAAATTTTTTGAAATTAGGACTATAAAATTTTGCTAAAGCAATTCACTGATAGGCAATGGCTGTGGCAAACACAATGTCTTTACATAGTAACCAAACTCCAAAGCAAAAATTGTTTAGGCCACCAGGTTAGACATTAGATTCCAAACTTATATAAGCAAAGCTAATTTTTCCCCTGAAAGATATAATATAGTGGGCCATCAGCTGAATTTAAAATTCACACAGCTTCCAAACAGTAAGAGGCACTTTTCTCTTCCACGAACAAAGACATTTTATTCATACACGAATAAAGCAAAGATTCTTTCTATTCTATCTACATGAAGCAATCCTGCATTTCTATGCAAAATGAGGTATTTTGCACCAGGCAGAGCTATATTACAGAATTGCTGTGCATTCTGGATGAAGTTGTCTGATGATGGCACATGCATTGAATAACAAAAAGCACTTTGTATCAGAAAAAAAAAAAAAAAAAAGAATCCTTAAGCCTTCCATGACACTCTCTTCTATTTTTCCCTCAACACAAGGCATTGATGGGTGAACACATACATTAATATATTCACTTCGAATCTAGCACTGGGCATGCTCCCTAAAGGATGGCAAAAGTGTGTGGGCCCAAAGTGAAAGGCCCAAATCAAAGAAATGAACTCCACACCAAACATATTCGCACAGTGTTTTGGTTTAATTTTTCCAAGGGTATAATTTAAAATAGGCTTTGTGAAACTGGTGGGGGTGAGGGGAGGATTCTCTTCAAAGTGATTGTAAACTCCTTCAAGGCAGTAACTGGGTAATTTATACTTATTCTAGAGTTAAATCCCTGAAGTATTCATATTTCTGAATAATTAGGGAGGCATCATAAAAATAGCATACTCTTTAAAGATCTTTGCCCTCTTCCTTTCTCCAGAAGTTTAAATCATCTTCTTAAAAGGGTTAATACGATTCTTATATCAGGAACCAGCACTGACCAACCTGGTAAATTTAACAGAAACCAGCGTTTATCACACCAATAAAACTGGATTTGACATACGAAGTCTTCACTTGAAAACTAAGTTCTTCCTTTCTCCCATTATTGAGCAATAAATTACTGAGAAGTTCTGGTCTACTAAATAGGAAGAAGTGAGGTTGCAGGAAATATAAACCAGTTTAAAGCCAGAAAGCCACAGCAATCATTTAGAAGCAAAACACAAAGTTATAAGCATTCTTCATCATAAGAGTCGTTGTCTATCCCCAGCCTCCAGCCCTCTCCAAAGTCAGTGGGACATCTAAGAACGTGCTCCCAGGATTCTGCCCTCACTCCATGAGACGAGGCAGGGCATGCCTGCCCATTCCTCCCTTCCACAGCAGGTCAGCCTTCATTCCCCATCTTCTTTATCCAGGACAGGGCTTGACCAAAATGGCCTGTTCCAAAGGCAATTCCCCTGCTCTCACTTTTCTGTCCCATCACTTTCTCAAGAAAAATATGTATTTTTTAAATGTGTAGTTTCTTAATGCACACTAAAATGCTCAATGTATGTAAAAACATACATTCCATAAGCCTTACCAATTGCTCAATGCACAGTAAGATCCTGGGTGAGAAGCCTTACAATCACTTCTAATCAGTCTCCCTGTTTCTACCTCAGCCCCTCTAAAATCTATTCTCAAAGGAGCAACCAGAATGATCTTTTAAAAATGTAAGGCCAGGGG
>NW_012117110.1:745972-747093 GCF_000951035.1 Colobus angolensis palliatus
CTCTACTAAAAAAATACAAAAAAATTATCTGGGCGTGGTGGCGGGCGCCTGTAGTCCCAGCTACTTGGGAGGCTGAAGCAGGAGAATGGCATGAACCCAGGAGGCGGAGCTTGCAGTGGGCGGAGATCGCGCTACTGCACTCCAGCCTGAGCGACAGAGCAAGATTCTGTCTCAAAAAAAGAAAAAAAAGTGTACACAAAAACAGGTTTTCAAACCTCAGTAATAACCAATCAGGAAAATGATTTTTTTTTTTTTTTAGCAAAAGAGAATAATCATTGTTTTTCTATAAACAAAACCTGTTATGGTGAAGAGATGGGGCAGAGCTGCGATGCTCCCAGCTCTCAGCCACTCCTCGGGAGCCTTTATCGCTAAAGGAGTGGAAGTTTGAAAATATATGTATCAGAAAACGCATAGGAGAAAAGGGCCTATTCACACCAGAAACAAAAAATTTTAAAAACGTAGAATATTTAAGAATTTGTCAGACCTCTACTGAAATGAAACCTACAAAATTTTTCTGAGGGACATAAAAAGATTCAAAAGTAAATGGCAAGACATGCCACATTCCTAAGTGGGAAGACTAATTTCTAACAAGTCACAGACAAAACTACAACACAGCCAAAAATAATTATGTTAATATTAAAGGAATCGTAAAGCTCATCTAGAAACAAAAATGTAAAAAATATCAGGAAAATGCCGAAAAACAAGAGTAACGTGCAAGAGCAGGCCCTATCAGATGTGACCCGCAGAGCACAGTACCTACAAGTAGGTGGCAGAAAGTGCCAGAATCAACAGAACGAGCAATTAACAAAAGAGAAAGCTCAGAAATATAGCCAATATATAGGATCCCACTTCGTAATACGGGTAGCATTTACAATAGGAAGAGGTCAGATTATCCCATAAATTTGCTAACCATATTCATCACATTCAGGGAAAAAAAAAAGTTACAACCAAAGCTTTAAAAAAATTTCAGATGAACGGTTTAAATATTTTTAAATGAAAACATAAAAATAAAACCACCACATGTAGGTGAACATTTGTGTAATCTCAGAGTAGGAATGCCTTTCTAAACAGGATTTCAGAAGTCAGGACCTATAATGGCAAAGGCTAATAAAATCAACTAC
>NW_012117110.1:748210-756125 GCF_000951035.1 Colobus angolensis palliatus
AAAAAAGAAAAAGTGAAGACGCCGATGTCCTTTAGCCAGTGAGTGCACAACAAGGTCAACTTAGAGAAGCCTGTGGAATGTGCACCAAGAAACACGCCCATAATATTTGCTGCTGCAGTTTTCATAATAGTCTCAAACCTAGGACAATACCAATGACCATGAACAGGAGAACAGATACATACATAAGCGGTGTATTTATACAATGAATTTCTATATTGCGAATAAAATGAGCTCTGGCTATATGCAACTATATGGATATGCCTAATATGGAGATAAGACCCAATTTTAAAATACGGTATGATCCCATGTATAAAATGGGTAAAAACAGGCAAAACTAAACTATCTTGTTTAGAGATGCGTACATATTGGTGGTAAAACTGTAATTATAAAGAAGGAAATTATTATAAAAGTCAGGATAGTTATGTTAGTTGTCCACTACTCTGCTAAAAAATTACCCCCAAACTCAGCAGCTTAAAACAGCTCACATGGCTATTATCTCACACAGTTTCTGAGAGTCAGGAATCCAAAAGCAGCTTAGGTAGGTGATTCTGGCCCAGGATTTCTCATGAGCCTGCAGTTAAGCTGTGGGCCAGTGCTGCAGTCATCTGAAAGGCGGAGCATCTTCCTCCCAGCTCACCAACATGGTTGTTGGCAGGCCTCAGTTCTCCACGGGCTTTTGGAAGGAGAGCCTCAGTTCCTGGATACCGGGGCCTCTCCACAGGGCTGCCTGAGTGTCGTCAAGACATGGCAACTGGCTTCCCCCAGAGTGATTCATCCGCGAGAGAGTAAGCGAGCCCAAGATGGGAGCCACAGTCTTTTATAACCCAATCTGGAATGTAACATCCCACTGTTTCTGTCATATTCTGTTGGTCACACTGGCCCACCTTGGAACAATCCTGGGTGGGTATGAAGACCAGAAGGAGAGAATCACTGGGGGCCATCTGTGAAGTTGGCTACCACAATTGTGACTTCTTCTAGAAAGTTGGGTGTAGATTGTATCAGGAAGGAACACACAGGGAACTTCTGGGAAACTGGCAAGATTCTGTTGCTTGAATTGGTGGTTGTACAGTTGTTAACTTCATAATTATTTGATAAACTGTACATTTATATTCTATGCACTGTTCTAAATCTATGTCAGATTCCACAATAAAAATGTAAACAGAAAAGCCTATTTAAATTTCAAATGACTAACAGGAAAATTATTTGCAGCAATTCAACAATCATATGTAAAATGTGTAAAGAGTCCTTAGAAATCAGTAAGAGACAAACACCACAATGGAAATAAACAGTGATTCATAAAATAACAAAAAAGGTGAATAAGAATGTAACATTTCATCTTACAATTAAAGAAATGACAATTAAAATAGTGATTTTAAAATATTATATTCAGCCTAGTGTTAATAAAGACATGGGGAAATCCGCCTTTTCTTACACTATTTGAGGGGGAAATTTTCTGGAACGTAACTTGGCGATGCATAACGAAAGTCCTTAAAATATCCAATGCTGACTCAGCAACTTTATTTCAGGATTACTTTTTTTCCCTAGGAAATTGTCAAAGACAGTAGCACGAAATCACTAATTATACTTGTTCTAGTTGGGAACACAAACGTGAAATCAGGTTTCCAGGACTGGAATCCCAGCTGCACTACTTATTTTTCACTTCAGGTATATTATTTTGTACCTCAGTCCCCTCATCTGTAAAACTGGGGGAGAAGAAAATACCTACCCCATAAGTTTGTTGAGGCTTAGGTGAAATAATGCATAAAAACATCTTAAACTCATAATCTGAGACAGCAAGTACTCAATAAATCTTACTTACTGTTATTAGTGAAAATTGGTAACAACTTAAATATCCAACAATTAGAAAACTTTAAATAAATTGTAGTTTTTTCACATTATACAGCTTCTAAAAATTATGATGTGGCTCTATATTCTCATAGAAATATCTTCACAATATATTAAGTGAGAAATGCAGGTTAGAAGCCAGTACATTTAATTTTTGCATTTCTATAAACATATGCAAATATAATAATATTGGGTATATATCCAATATTAAGAGTAACAATATAGGGTAATGAGATGTGGATAATGGTTTTGCTGGGGTTTTTTTGTATTTTATAAAGTTTTTTTTCTTTTTTTTTGTATTTTATAATGTTTCATCAATGAACATAAGTGATGTATGAAATACATGATTAATTTAAAAACAATCCAAAATAACAAACAGAAAAATCAAGAGGTATGAAATACAGTGGATTTTCATTATTAAAAGTAATTATGTTCTATTAAGTCACTACAAACACTCAATTAATGAATACTGAACCATTACTTTAGCCTAAAGGAAATAGAAGTTAGGTTCTTTCAAGTCTCTGGTCACATAAGCCTCTGATATATATATGGGAAGCTGATCCAAATTCATAAGAAAAATACTAATAATCCAAAGGATAGCTAGGCCAAGGGTATGAACAAGTCATAGCAGGATAAATACAATTAGCAAATAAACCCATGAGAAAACCCTGAGCCCCCAAACTGGACAACATAGTGAAATCTCCTCTCAACAAAATATATGTATTTTTTAATTAGCCAGGCAAGGTGGAGCATGCCTGTACTCCTAGCTACTCGGGAGGCTGAGGGAGGAGGATCTCTTGAGCCCCAGAAGGTCGAGGCTACAGTGAGCCATGATGGCACCACTGCACTCCAACCCAGGTGACAGACTGAGACTTTGCCACAAAACAAAACAAAAACCTCAGGCCCATTCATTTATTCACATCCATCCATTTATTCATTCACACAGGCATATATAAGGTACCTCCAAATGTGCACAGCTGGGTGCTCCAAAAGTCACAGATATAAGGCATTAAGTCCTATTCCTGGGTAATTTGGGAGACACACGCTGAATCCAGGAAGTATGCACACGTGGGTGTGGAGGCCTCGGCCTCCCCTGTTTCCTACTGTGTGTGGGGTGCCTCCACTCACCATTACACCAAACATGGCAGTGGTTACTCGCTTGCCCTGGGACACCCAAGGAAGGTGCTGCTGATTGTGATCACCAACTCAGCAAACCCTTAGGCTCCAGGATGCTGATCTGCTGTCCATTTCCACACACTGATGAGGGGACGGCATCCCACCCAGGTGAAGGGCATTCCTAAAAAGTCAGTAGACCCTTGGTAAAAGGCTATAATTTAGACACATAGTTGTCATTTGATCTAAAGACATACCACTTATTCCAACAACTTGAAACTATTCTTCAGATTAAGTTTATATTATTCCTACAGTAAAGCTTAGTCAAATAGCTGCAATTAACATTATTTATAAAACACCTACTTTTCTAATGAGTTATTAGGTTCCCTTCCTTTCCTGCAAACTGTGTCTAAAAAGAAGCCAGTAAGTTGTTTGTTTTTTTTTAGTCTCACTCTCACCCAGGCAGGAGTGCGGTAGCACGATGCCAGTTCACTGCAACCTTAGCTTCCCGGGTTCAAGAGATTCTCCTGCCACAGCCTCCAAGTAGCTGGGGTTACAGGCGTGGGCCTCTACACTTGGCTAATTTTTGTATTTTTAATAGAAACCGGGTTTCACCACGTTGGCCAGGCTGGTCACGAACTCCTGACCTCAGGTGATCTGCCCACCTAGGCCTCCCAAAGTGCTGGGATTACAGACGCGAGCCACCGCACCTGGCCAGAAGCCAGTAAGTCTTAAATGCAAGATGCGTTTTCTCATGTGTAGGATGAGTAACTGAGATCTTGCATCCAAACATGAAATTGAATAAACTGACCTTTCAATGTCTGTTCCTCTTGTGATGCTAATAATCTCACTCTGCATTCCACCTCTAACCTTCCCAAGAATATTAAACAGGATCATGACTAGCAAAGTGAATTTTTTTTAAATATATAAGTCAGGAAGAGAAAAAAATATTAGCACAGAAAGTACTTTTATGATGTATTAATACTTCACAAATCTAAAATTAAAGTTCAGTTTATGTATGAAATATAGCATAACTTGAGTTACTTAAGTTTCATAAAATGCAAAAATACAGTTTTTCCAGACAATAATTACAAATTTAATCCATTTACTTTCATAAATGTCATAAAGTTGTTAATTATGCTATAAACAGTGTTACAAGCTGTTGGCCTTCAAAGAATTGCAGAGTTCTTGCTTATTTCTGAGAAGCATATAACTTTGGAACACTAAAAACTTCAGGTGAAAACAGTTTAAAACTATAATATTTTCTGGTCTAAAGGTCATTAACAGCATAAGCCAATTCCAAAAGGTACTAAGTTTCAAGGATACACAGAGGACAAGAAAAAATATTCCAAAATCCATGGTTATAACTCTTTTCAAAGGGCCTTCTTAGCCCCTGTCTTCTAGAAAGCAGAGCCCGAGACAAGGATTAAAGTGATGACAACTTATTGTGCGAGGTACTAGCCCAGAACAGTAAGAGTGAGAAAAGAGACAGCAAGGCCAAGAAAGAGTCCAAGCATTGTGTGATAAAGGGTATAACTGCACCAGCCACCTTCAAAACAAGCCAGGCCACTAGGCAAGTATGTCTATCAGCACACAGGACTTTCTTAGAAAGAGCTGCAAGAAGAAACTGCACCTCAGAGTAGTCCCTGGAAGGGAGAAAGAAAGGGAAATTGATCTGTCCAGTGCCATCCTATCCTCTCCCATTGGTTAAGATTCACCATAGGAGCCAAAGACCCAACACTTCCGGGTTTCACCCTCCAGACCTTGGACAGCCACTCGAGAAGCCAGGTTCTAGGCCCCTGGTGCGGCATTTCATCCGAGACCAATGGTGGAGAGAGATGTGGCACTTGACAGGGCTCAGCAGGTGGGGCCTGAAGGCCACATTGGTCCAGGGCTTCATCGATGAACTCCAGCCTGCTCTGTAAACTCCAGCAAAAGTGTGGTCAGGGAGGAGGAGCTCAAAAGGAGGCAGCAACAAAACATACACCTAAAAATGCCTGCAAAGCTTATTACTATCAACATACCTTATTACTATCATTATATCCAATACAGAAGCATTGACACCAGGGATTTATTTCCTTATCTCAAATTTCCAAGTAACTTGCCCAATCAAGGACAGCACAATGACCACCTCAAGCCAGCTGTGGTTACTCTATAACATATTGGGAACCACAATAAAGTCAAGCTCCATGTTACTGACTGGAGATTAGGGCCTGGACTCAGAATATGGGTGCACCTTCCAGAATGATTCCATCTGAGCTGGCATTTGTTCAGCCCCTCATTATAATCAAGTAGCTGCCACATAAGCAGTTAACAGGACTTCCCAACCCTCTCCCTTTCAGATGATCTTCTCCAGTGTCATGTGTCCATTTTTCAGCAGACTGGTACCTTTTCCTGAAATAATGTAGCTTTTAAATATCAGGGAGTTGCGAGGCTTTGGGGTTCTGGTGTCATATTCCAGGATTTTATTCATATCTCATTCTGTGGCCAGGCCCTAATGTGTAATTGTTGTGTATTTGTTTGTTCTAAGGTCCTGTGTACTGATAGAATTTTATATACTTTACTCAGGTTGCAGTGACACTAGTTAAAGCACTAATAATCATTTACTCAGGTTTACAGTTGGCACGATTCTTGGTATTTATCATTCAGTGGTCATTTCATTGACTATTAATCACTGAGTCTCTAAGGCTGGAGCAGTTACCACACATGCTAGGTACTCAGTAAACATTTATTTAGTGAATGACATTTGTTTCTTTGATCGGATTTGGATCTTAGTGAGAACTGGATGACTAATTGAAATATGATTACATGTATGACTATCCTTTAAAATGTTTAAGGGAAATTAACAGAATTTATAAATAGTATTAATTGAGGGATTTAATTGGTTAAATTTATAAATTAAACATTGTTCAAAGACAAGTGCTTTTCATTTTAACATAAATATCAGACTTACAAATGAATTTATAAGATTTGTAAGTTATTTTTTAAAGTTTAATGTAGAATCAGTTTCACATTTATGACTTCAAAGAATTAAGTATTTAATAAAATACTGCTAACCGTAAATCTCCCTTTCTGGGCCTTAGACATTAAAAAACCTAGGGGTAAGAAAGATAGAGACCCTTATCATGAGAGGCAAGATATGTATAAAATGCTGTAAGAACACAGAGAATGAAGCAACCCATCCCCCACCCTGAGCAGGTGGGGGAAAAGGAAGGAAAAAGGGGTAAAAATTCCTAAAATTTCTAAAGCAGCAGGTAATGCTTCAACAGAATCTTAAAGGAGGAGAAAGCAAAACACCAGGAGGACAATAGAGGGAGGTGGAGGAGAAGCTTATTTCAGCAGAAGGAAGAACATGGGCCTGGTCCAGAGGGATAACCCAACAGGGCGTGGTATGGAAACTGCCAAGTAGCTCAGATGGCTAGAGCTAGGCCAGCAGACACAAGGGCTTGACAACCAATGGGAAGCAGTACAAGTTTATACTGAAGGGCCACTGAAGGATTTTCAGCAGGGGGTGATCATTCCTGTTTTAGGAAGATCCCTCTGGCCACAGTGGGATGGCCTGGAGTGGGAGAGAAAATAGGTGGGAGAGGTGGCAATGTAGATGATAAGTAATGTGGCCCCACCCTGAGGAGTGATGGTGGTGCAGAGAGAGATTGACAGACCTTAGAGCACTTAAGAGGTAAAAATCTACATAACGTAGAGAGACAAGGGTGTGGAGTGAGTCCCTAGCACAATGCCAAATGAATCACTGAGGACACTCAAAAGTGTTGAATGAATGGTGAATAAAATAATGGCAACAATAACAAAACACGGCATTTGGTGGAAGTTACTATATATTGAGCCCTTTGCCAAGAGCTTTGCCTTTATTATCTAATTTTATCTTCGTGTCCATCCTTCAAGGAAGATATGCTTAATTTCCAGAAACTAAGACACATGGAAGGTGGATTACTTGCCCAGGCTCACCCACCTAATCAAGAGAGGAGTCGGGATTGAAGCGGAGGTAATCAGCTCCAGAGTGCTATGCCCAAAGATGAAGGTTGGTTTTATAGTTTCTAGTAAATTGGAGTGATGAAAATGTTTGGATGGATTTTAAAAATATATTTTTTGAAAACTAATTTGAGGTGTGTAGGAGTGTCCAAGTAGAGCTGTCCAGATAGGCTGCCTAAAGCTCAAGAGAAATGTCAGGACAGGAATTATGAACAGGTGATCACATGGGTTATCATGAGAGTCATGGTATCACACACGAAACATGAACCAAGTGAAAAGACTTTGGGGTTCTAGTGTCATATTCCAGGATTTTATTCATATCTCATTCTGTAGCCAGAGGGATCACAACTCCTCGTGATCACTGATTTTAAAACTCCTCGTGATCACTGATTTTAAAAAGTTGGAGAGAAAAAGAGAGGCCAGAAAATAAAACATAGTGAACAGAGAGTTAAGAGTTTAACCAGCAGTGGTGTGGTAGGAATCACAGTAGAAGACGTTTCCAGAAGGAGATGGTCAAAATGCACAACAAAGCAGAACTGCCAAAAATAAAGACAAAAAATGCCTGCTGGATTCATCTTTTAGGAAGACGTTGGTAACTTAACTGAAGTAGACCCATTGTATGATGGAGGGGGCAGTAGATTACATTGGTTGACAGTGATACATGATCAGGAAGTGAAAGCAGTGGGTAGAGATATGCTTTCTAAAAGTCCAGCAATGAAGAAAAGAGTGAGACACGGGAGGCCTAAGGGGAGACAGAGTCAAGGGGAAGATTTAAACAAGAAGATTTAAACTTGCTTAATTGTAACCTGCATGGACCTTGGGGGACTGAACAAAGGAGTTCGAATGTGGGAATAAAGATAAGAGACAAAAAAATATGTTTGGAAGAAGGGGTCGGGGGCACCTTGCCTCTAGTGGACAAGGGCCCTGAGCTTTACAAAGCTCTCTCTGTATTTATTGGTAAAAGAGATAG
>NW_012117110.1:757768-798781 GCF_000951035.1 Colobus angolensis palliatus
CCTGTCTCAGCCTCCCAGGTACTTACGAATTCAGGTGTGCACCGCCACGCCCAGCTAACTTCTTTGTATTTTTAGAAGAGACGGGGTTTTACCATTTTGGCCAGCCTGGTTGTGAATTCCTGACCTCAAGTGATCTGCCCACCTTGGCCTCCCAAAGTGCTGAGATTACAGGTGTGAGCCACCACACCTGGGCTATTAGCTACTTTTCTTATTCCCTCACATTCTCATAGGAAACTGATAAGGGTGCTTTCCCTTTCTCAAAGCCAATTCAGAGGGACTCCAAGAAAACCACTTGCAAAGACTAGAGTTGCCTTCAGGGAAAGAATACCATTCTCTATGGCCCTCAGAGGGTATGAAAGAAGACTCTCGTGGTTTCCCTGAGTCAACAAGAAGGTGCAGGTTGGGAGAGCAGCAGGAGAGGAGCCATGGCCTGTCCAGACAACTTCAAGGGTAAGGGAAACAGCACCAGGAAAAGAGGGTGGGATTATATGCCACAGATGGGACCACAGGAAGACACCGATGCCACACCAGCATCAGACAGAACTGGGGGACCAGAGCAAGACTAGGAACCCCAACACACCCTCCGCAGGTGGGAGACACATAGAACTAAGCCTCTCCAGCTGTCCTTCCTGTGCCCAGCACCAAGGGAAGGAGCATCTGGAAAAGGGAGAGGGAGGAGGTGCACAGAGCCTGACCACAGCACCTTCTTCCACTACCAGCAGCCAGGATCCCATCTCTGCCCATGCTGCTGAGGACAAACTGTCAATCAGGGTAGAAACTGATGTTTTCAAAACAAAAAGGGGCCAGGTGTGGTGGGTCACATCTGTAATCTCTGCACTCTGGGAGGCTGAGGCAGGCGAGTCACTTGAGGCCAGGAGTTTGAGACCAGCCTGGCCAACATGGCGAAACCTCGTCTCTACTAAAAGTACAAAAATTAGCCAGACACGGTGGCACGGGCCTGTTGTCCCAGGTACTTAGGAGACTGAGGCAGGAGAATCACTTGAACCCGGGAGTCAGAGGTTACAGTGAGCCAAGATGGCACCATTGCACTCCAGCCTGGGTGACAGAGAAAGAGAGAAAGACTCACCTCAAAAAAAAAAAAAGGGACAAAGTCATACAGAAATAAAAAGGTTTTAAAACTTAAACATGGCAGGAAATACATGGCTCCGGTCAAAGGATTCTCAAGAGTCCTACTCCACAGAAGCAGAGAAGAATTTGCTTCAGCACAGTGGAAAGCAGTGATATAGCAAAAATAAAACCAATTCCTATGTATGTGCAGAGCTGACACCTCTCAATAAATAAGCCAAATATAAAAGATCTTCAGGCTGCAGGTTCTCCATGGTCACCCTCACTCAACCTGTTCCAGTGACCGAGCCCATGAGAAAGTAGCCCCGTGGGCACAGGCTCATTCCCTCCAGTGGCTGAGCTCTGCCATTCCTCCTGCGACCCAAAGCCTGGCATAGCTGCAGCAAGCCTTGGGCGGGAGACCCACCCAAACCTGGCCCATGCATCCAGTATGCAGAATTAGGCTTCTGCCCTAGTTTCCTGATTATATCCCAGCTTCCCTCTGGAAAAGTCTGGCCATCTGGCTAATGTCCTAACAACAACTCAAGCCTTCTCCAATCCTCTCTCCCTGAGAACTGAACTCTTCCCCTATTGGATCCCTCCTGATTGAAGTTTCTATTCTTCCTCTTAGAGCCATGGTGGCACTTCCTCTCCCAGTGGCTTACCCCCATTATAATACCCCTGGTGTTTGGGCCAAGGCCAAAGTCACAACATCCTCTTGGATATCCCTCTAGAATTGCTGAAGACTCTTTACAGGAGAAGTCCCACAACCTGGCCTGACCTCTGGTCTCCAGGCTTACCCTCCCTGCCGCCCAGCAGTTCTGGTCAAGACCACATGGGTTATGATTACATGGGGGGTTACAAATTGGAAAGTTGCTGCAACAGAACCAGAGGAATCGCTCAGGGCAGGAGCTCACAGGATGGAATTTAAGAACTCAGGTTAAAGCAGGTCTGGGTGATGCTAAAGCTCCAGTCTGGCTATGGGGACGGGTGGATGCAATGGAGGAGGTGAAGGACACCAGCATAGAGGAGGGCCATGAACTAAGACACTAAGGACTCACTTGCTGAGCCACGGATCCCCCAAGACAGAGCTGGTATGTCACAGTGACATGGCTAGAAAGAGGATAATTTAATCTTGCCTCAGAGGAGGGAGACCAGAAAGGTGCACATGTGCTTTTTTTGTTTAACATTTTACTATGAAAGATTTTAAATATACCACAAAACCTATGTAATGAACCGCCATGTCGCCATCACTCAGCTTCAACAGTTATTAAAATTTTGCCTCCCTTATATCCCCTGGATCCCCTCCCTGGTGCCCCTCCACCACCACCACCACCGGATTATTTTAAAGCAAATCACAGACATTGTTATCATTTCACTTGTAAATACTGCAACATGGATCTCTAGCGGATAAGCACTCTTTTTTAAAAAAATAACCAAGAACCAACAATCAAACCTAAAGAAATTAAAGAACAATTCTTTAAAATCATCTAATATCCCATCTATGATCATGTTTCCATATTAAACTCATAAATGCCTTTTGACAGATAGGTTGTTTGAATCCAGATGAAAATAAGGTTCACTTGTTGCACTGGATTGATTTGTCCCTGTCCCACTTTGGTTTCCCCTAGAAACAGACCCTGGGGCAATGATTTCAGTGCAAATGGTTTATTTGGGAGGTGACCCCAGTGAAACTGGTAGGGGAACCAGAAAATGAGACAGTGGGAGGAGCACCAACAAAGGGTGCATTACCGCTGGGGGCAAATGAAGCTCAGTCTCTCTGGGCAACTCTGGAAAACAGTGTGGGGCATCACTGAGAGTTTTCCCAACCCTGGGGGTAGAGGGAAGGAAGCTGGGGTATTTGTCCACCAGCTCTCCATCCATCTTTGGCCGAGCACTGCTTCCAGAGACATTAACTCTCTAGGTCATTAATTCTCGGGCACTCTGCTCCACTTACCATGTGTAATCTTGGGGACAGAATAAATGCCCTTGGGGAAAGGGTCACAGGTGTTCCTGGCACACAGCCTCCAGCAAGCTGTAGAGGTAGAAGTGGAGTGAAGGTAGGCAGAACATCAATTGCATCTGCCACAGTCCCTTCAAAGTTTCTTTCATTAACACCACTTCCCCCGTCTTTTTTTCCCCATGTATTTACTGAAGAAATGTGGCCTCTTTTAGAATTTCCACATTCTGAATCCAGTGGATTTCAGTCCCATAGTGTTGTTTGATATGAACCCCTATCTTCCATAATTTCTTTCTTTCTTTTTTTTTTTTTTTTTTGAGAGGGAGTCTCGCTGTGTCATCAGGCTGGAGTGCAGTGGCGATCTTGGCTCACTGCAACCTCCGATTCCCAGGTTCAAGCAGTCTCCTGCCTCAGCCTCCTGAGTAGCTGGGATTACAGGTGCGTGCCACCACACTCGGCTAATATTTGTATTTTTAGTAGAGACAGGGGTTTCACCGTCTTGGCCAGGATGGTCTCGAGCTCCTGACCTCATGACCCGCCAGCCTAGGCCTCCCAAAGTGCTGGGATTATAGGCATGAGCCACTGTGCTGGCCCATACTTTCTATAAATTAAATAGTTGGAAGATTGATCAGATCACAATTCTATTTTTTGGCAAGAAACCTACAGGTAAGTCCGTGTCCTTCCTAAACCACTACATAGGAAGTATGGGCTTCTAACAACTAAAGGTTTGCCCGGCTTGAAAGAAGCTTGAGCCCCCTCATTGGTTGGTTATGTGGTTTGATTCAGCATATTCCCAAGCTGATCAACTTCTTTCGCATGCCATGGAAGCTGGACAAACATGAAGTGAACAAGTTAGGCTCTGTGTCACTCAAAGGCCTTGCCAGCAGATTTCAAGAGGGGTTTGCTTGTGACTTGGAACAAACATCTGAAGATGGCATTGATTCTTCCACTCCTTACAGCACCTTTCAAACACCAAGCCCCTTCTGAAACCAACTTGTACACCAGAACAGTGCAAGACCACGTGAATTTCTGACTTTGAATGTCAGGTGTGTGAATCTATTTACACTTTAGCTACTACGAATTCCAAAGCAGAGAGGCGTTCAGATCCTCTAAATCTTATCTATACCATTTCACAAGAAAAGTCTGCCTTACTGCACTGTAATACAGACAGTGCAGGCAAAAAAAGAAAGACAAGACTCTTGAAGGAATGCTAACATTAAATTCAGAGGACAATTCGGTCCAATGAAGTGTTTCATACAAAACTGACAAGTTGAAGTTCTTTAGCCATCGGTATTTAGGAAGGAGCTTCATTATATTTTGGTTAATTTTCCAAGGTCCTTTCCACTTGCCTCCAATCAAGCTTTTTGCAGAATGGAGTCCACACTGTCCAATTCACTCATTCAAGAGACACTTACTGACCAGGTGAGCTTAGGGACTCTGTCTCCAAAACACACATAAGGACTTGTAATGTCCTACTTTTCTCTGTACCCACAGGCTTCTCCAACTGTCCCCAGCACACATTAGACATCAGACATTAGGTCTTTGCCAATCATCACGCCTTGCTAATATAGGGCTTCCCACTTTTCACCATGAAGATCTACACCTTCCTTCAGTGCTTCTGTGCTGATAAGAATGGCTTTTCCAAGTTCATTGTTCTTCCCCAACTACTCCCCTTTAACATTTTCCCATTTATTACCTGTTGGGAAGTCCAGGTAAGGCACATATTAGCTGGTTTGCATATTATCCCAGCAAAGATTCAATCCATTCATTCATCTTCTGATTTAAGAGAGTCCTCAATGTCTATGACACTGCTCATTGGGAAAATGGTCTTATTCACTTAAAAGCTCCTGACCAGTATGTAACTAAAAGCAAACAAATTCCAAAGGATGATATTGCCCTTGTGAGAGCTTGGTCTGTTTTCCCTGGTGCTATCCTGCTCAGGTAAAAAGCCAGTGACCACCGTCATATACTGTGCGAGGCTGAACTAGGTTGTAGGGGGCCAACTGTGACATCACAGAGGCAACGCATCACTTCAGGGCCAAGCAAATGAGCACTCAATTCCTGTTTGTCTTCAGGGCACCCTTTGCCCTTGGTGGATATTTGAGACTCACAAATAACATTTCCTACCCATGACATTTACCAGAAAAAAACAAATTGTAATCTGGCCACCTTGGCTTCCTCTCTGAGAAGAAGCTGAGCCCTCTTGATGAGTCCTCAGTGTCCCTCTGGCATTTACCCACCAGTGACTGGCATATAAGAAGTCACTGGGATAATGCAGTGTGTAAGAGCAAAACCTCTGCTAATGAGGGTCAGCAGAAAACAAAACAAAACAAAACAAAAAAATGCAAAATCACTAAAGGGGCAGTGTTAACACAATCCCACAGCAGAAGGAAGCCAGTTTAGACCCAAAGAGAAGGGGAGTCCAAACGCCAAGCGCGGCCCTAAGGGGCCCCAACCTCATCCATCCCCCTGAGGTCGGTTCCCACACAAGGTCGTCAACCTCCTCCCAATCTCTTAGCTGACCTCTGTGGGCCATACAACTCTGTCACCAACGATGCAATTCCCCCTGCCTGGCAAAAATGCCCAGGCCACAGAGACAGTATTTGGTTCCCTTTTATCCATCTATCTATCTATCAACCATCTATCATCTATCATCTATCTGTCATCTATCAGCTTCTGACAATTCCTACTAAACTGCACCAACAATAGGCACAAACCTGTCCCACAGGCTGTTCTCCATTCCCTAAATAGGCCTAACTTCCCCACCTGCATTCACCTGGAAAGGTTCAGCCTGTTCATTTTAGAGATAGAGGCCCAGAGGGGTTAGTGACTTTCCCAAGATCACACAGCAGAAGCAGGCTGAAATCCAAAAGTATTGTGCCCTAGGGACACTGGACTATTAAATACTAAAGGATCTTTATGTTTTTAGTTATAGAAGAATAATGTCATTTGCAAACATAAACTTGCCCTTGGGCTATCAAACGCTGGCTATGGATGGGGTAACAGTTCCCGCAGGAGGTGGGGTGGTTAGGGAGAGTCCTCACCCCCATCAAAGGAAGCAGTAAAGATCCTGGAAAAGCAAACCAGATAAGGGTGGAAACGGGAAATGGGCCAGGATGGGGAAGTGGAGGTTCCCAGCAGTTACTCCTGGATCATGGAAATTTGAGGTGGTGTTTACCTTCTTCCTTTAGGTTTACTGTGCAGCTTGAGTTTTCTTCACATGTAGGTATTCATTGACATGAATAGGAAAAGCAGATCAATGAGCATGATTCCCAGAGTCAAACCCAAGAACCAGTCTCATGACCCTCAAGTCACAAAAGATGTAATACCTGCCTGTCAGAATGCAGTCAGAAGAAATGAAGCCTTCCATAAACTGAAAAACAGATGGCTATCTATTACAAGGCACCCATTCTGCTACACAAGCTGAGCTGCCATAAGCTGCTAGCACAAGCAAAGCTGGACTCTCAGAACCCCCATTCAACTCTGGTGCACAGCACTATAGCTTCAGAACTATCCAGAATCTTTGTCCAAAAGCCAACATGGTCTTCTGGGTCAGGGAGGCAGATCAGCAACAGTGCCTGGATGCTCACTTAAGTCCCATGAAAACTAATAAAAGTGGAGGGAAGGGGTAGTAGCAGTTATGACAAATAAAACATTGGCCATATGCCCAAATCAGAAGGATCTTCTACTGACAGGAAGGAATTCAGATGTATAGTCAGTGGCTAGTGAACAATAGCCACAAAACCCAAAGTGACTGCAGAGGCAGCTGGGCAGGGGGTGACAACTGTGTCACATGGAAGGAAGGACACCCTCCTGCAGCAGATTTGTGTACTTACCATATAATTTTCCAGCAGGCGGCTGTCAAATCACCAGCTCTAACCAGCTCAGGATAGGAGAGTTTTCCCATACATGGAAGTAAAGTGTATTGAGGAAGAGGCATCTTTTTCTAATTCATGCAAAGAGCACCACAAGGGCTAACAGTGACCCATAGACACCCTGACCCCATGGACTGCTCCTCCACAAAAGCCTCAAGGAATCCCATCCAAATGACATAAGCACTCCCAGGTCAAGTCTCTTGGTCTCCCCAATAACTTTAGTTCCACATTCATCACAAATCTGCAGCTCCTAGGCAGGAATTCAGCCTGGTGCACAGACGCCCAGGCTAACTGCATGATGAGGCATGCAACCTCCTCACCTGGAAGCAGCACCTGCAGGCAGATGTATGGATCCATGAAAGACTGGTCAGACCCAGCCTCAGGTTCTGCAGGACCCACATCTATTTTTTATTTATCAGAAATGGATAGTGAGAGAAGAGGCCAGGCGCAGTGGCTCACATCTGTAATCCCAGTACTCTGGGAGGCCAACGCAGGCAGATCATGAGGTCAGGAGATCAAGACCATCTTGGCCAACATGGTAAAACCCCATCTCTACTAAAATACAAAAAAAAAAATAGCCGGGCTTGGTGGCGCGTGCCTGTAATCCCAGCTACTTGGGAGGCTGAGCCAGGGGAACCGGTTGAACCCAGGAGGTGGAGGTTGCGGTGAGCGGAGATCATGCCACTGCACTCCAGCTTGGCAACAGAGCAAGACTCCATCTCAAAAAAAAAAGAAAGAAAGAAAGAAAAAAAGAAATGGACAGTGAGAGGACAGAAAAACTATGTCAGCCAAAAAGAGTTTCCTGGGATGGGCCGCAGACCAGGAATATCCCATTGGCAGTGCCACCAACTCAGCCCCTGGCCTCAGATATGAGAAGGCATTGTGCCAGAGTCAGTGGTACACTGTAAATAGCCAGTGTATCATGTCCGTGTGCCAACACTAGGTCTATTCATGGATAAGGAAGGAGAAACACAATAGTCTGATGCCTATGACCAGAATTTGAAGCATAAGAGGACAAAAACAGTTCCTCAAAAAAAAAGCAAAAACATTCCTGCACATAGATTTGTTGCAGGAAAGTATAGAAACTTCTTTGGGTTGGGTTCCCAATAGAAAATAAGGGCACATTACCCCAAAATAGTCCACATACCAAACACAAGAGGCAAACATATCAAGCAGTAGACTGAGGGAAAAAAGAGACTGCAGAGAAAATAAAAACATGGTACCCAAATTATAAGACATGCAAGGCACAGAGGAACACACTGAAGAAGAATAAGAGGAAACAATCAGGCCAAGCCAAAAGATGGGACGACTGAACTAATCATGTTATCAAATTGATGTCATTGCGGGAAAAGAACAAGAAGGAACAAGAAAGAAAAAAACAGGTAAACTGGTTAAAAATTCTTCAAGATTAAAACATTTAAGAATAACCCAGCAATTCCACTAAGGGTATATGCTCCAAATAATTGAAAACACGACGCAAATGAGTACATGAGTATTGCATGGACTGAATATTTATGTCCTCCCAAATTCATTTGTTGAAGCTCTAACTCCTAATATGGTTGTATTTGGAAGCAGGGCTTTGGGGAGGTCATCAGGTTCAGAAGAGGGACAAGCATAGGGACCCCATGATGGGACTGGTGTGCTTATAAAGGAGAGAAAGAGAAGCCGGAGTGCTCTCTCTCTCTCTCTGCCATGTGAAGACACAGGGAGAAGGTAGCCATCTGCAAGCCAGTAAGAAGGCCCCTTCCAAGAGCTAAATTTTCCAGTGCCTTGATCTTGAACTTCCCAGCCTCCATAACTGAAAAATAAACATCTGTTATTTAAGCCACCCAGTTTCCAGTATTTTGTTATAGCAGTCTGAGCTGACTAGGGTAAGTATTCACTGCAACACTATTCCCAATAACTAAAAGGGAGAAAAACCCAAATGTCCACAATGGATAAATGAATAGACAAATTATAGTATATTTATACAATGGAGTATTAGTCAGTCATGAAAAGGAATAAAGTACTGAAACAGGCTACAATATGGATGAATATCAAAAACATTGTGCTAAGTAAAAGAAGGAAAACACAAAAGGTCACATATTGTACAATTCCATTCATATAAAATATACAGAATAAGTAAATCCACAGAGATAGAGGATAGATTAGTGATTCCCAGGAGCTAGGTGGAGGGGGAAATGAGAAATAACTGCTTAAAGGGTATGAGGTTTTACTTTGGGGTGATGAAAATGTTTTCAAACTAGATAGAGATGATCATTGTACAACACCGTGACTGTGAGTGTACTAAATGCCACTGAATTATCCATCTTAAAATGGCAAACTTTATGTTACATAAATTTCAATTTAAAAAAAAAAGCAGTATAAGAGACGTAACTACCAAATGCAATGTATGGTCTTTGGTTAGATCCAGGTTTGTACAGGCTGGCCATAAAAGACATTTGGGAAAGATTAGGGAAATTCGAATATAGGCTGGGCATTGGAGGACATAAAAAATCATTGTTAGGTGTGATAATGGTAGCATGGTTAAGCAGAGAAAGTCCCTTATTTTTCAGACGTGCATACTGAAGTATTTGGGAATGAAATGTTATGTGGTCTGTTAAAATGCTTCAAGAATAAAACAAGATAAAGCAAAGATGGCAAAATGTTAACACCTATTAATCTATGTTATGGGGTAGAGGTATTCATAGTATTTTTCTCTTTAGTTTTCTGTATATATAAAATTTCTTATAATAGGAAGTAAAAAACAAATCCACAGGGTAGCCAGTAAAAAGTAAACTTCTGGCCAGGCATGGTGGCTCATGCCTATAATCTCAGCACTTTGAGAGGCCAAGGAGGGAGAATGGCTTGAGCCCAGGAGTTCGAGACCAGCCTGGACAATACAGGGAGACCCGACTCTATAAAAAAATGCAAAAAAAAAAAAAAAAGAACTAGCCAGGTGTGGTGGCATATGCCTGTACTTCCAGTGACTTGGAAGGCTGATGCAGGAGGACTGCTTGAGCCTGGGAGGTGGAGGCTACAGGGAGCCATGATCATGCCACTGTACTCTAGCCTGGGCAACAGAGCAAGACCCCACCTCAAAAAAATAAGTTAATAAATAAACTTCACACACTTTACAACGCTAAAAAATGTAATCAATGGAAAAAGAGGAGAATTCAGAAATGGAGCAAAAAATTACCTAAAAACAAAAATCATTGCAAAGAACACAACACTTTTTTATTATTCTTCCCAGATTTGTTAAGGCAACTACATTAACAGATGAAGGAACACGGAAGAAACATCCAACCCATTTATAACTATTTCCTCCCAAAATAAAACTCACACAAATAGTATCCAAACAATAAATAAGCACTTACCAGAAAAAACAACTTTCCTCAGTTGAAAACAGACTTTTTCAGTTGGCATGGTTCATCGTATATTAAGCAAAATTAATGGAAAGAGATTCACTGTTAGACATGTTCTGGTGACATATTTTAGTCTCAAGGACACATAAGGAGTCATCAGAATTCAAAGGTGAGAAAATAGGAGAGAGAGAGATTATCTGCAAGGGAATACAAATCAGGATGGCCTCAATATTTACCCCCAACAGGAGGTTTTGGAAGATAATGCAGCAATATCTACATTTTAATATTTAAACACTTGTGACTTTAAAACTACTATATTAGGAAACATTGTTGTTCTCAACAGAAGGCAACCAAAAAAAAAATGTTTTAAATATGCAAAGTCTCAGAAAGCATATGGTGTACCCTTCTTGAAGAATGTACTTGAAAATGTGCTTCATGTCAGAGAGAGTTGGAAAACCCAAGAACTCAAAATGGCAAAGTGAGCATCAACTAAGTTTAATATAAATGCATGCATAATTTATAACAGGATTATGAAGAGAAATACAAAAGAAAATCACTGAGGTTATTTGTGAAATGCTGACTTGAATAGTACTAGATTGGATTGCCAAAAGTCTCAGGAAATGGAAGAAAAGAAAAGACATACAGAAAAACAATCAAAACAAAGAAATGTGGGATTGTCTATCAGGGAGAGTGAAAAAAAAAACTATTTTTACTGACTTCACCAATTTCATAAATATAGATTTAATACGGATTTTTAAAAAACTTAATAGGATCCACTACTAGAATTAGAAATGGCATAACTATGATCCAAACAAAAGTACAAGTTAAAAGTAAATGTAATGGTAATGTAAAGACAGAACTGAAAGCAAAAAACAAGGAAAACGAAATGACAGATGACAAGACATACCACTATGTCAATAGTACATACGGCTTAGAGTTCCTCATTAAATAATAGGCAAAAACAATCAAAATTGGTTCAAACATAAATTACCTGCTCCTTAAAAACACTTTAAAGTAACACCATAGTATTACACCAAAAGATGAGGGCAAAAGTGAGGAAAAAATTAAATTAGTGGGCAATATTTGTATCATTCTGAGTATAAGAAGGAGGCAGAAAATGGGGTTAAAAAGGGTCACTTGAGATTGCTGAAAGATACAATCAGTAATGGAGCCTTGTAAACACTGAAGCTTTTGCATCAAGACATGGTAAGCCATTAAAACACACAAAGATGACAATAGGCTCTTGATTCAAAACACAGATCTCAGTCCTTTTCTCTCTAGCACCAACATTCTCCCTGGAACAGCCATAGGACTATAAAACCGGGAAGTATCTAGATCAGTTTTACAAACCAGGACAACTCCCAACTACCTGACAGCAGCTTTGAGACATTTCTGAAAGACAGAAAGCAGGCAGGAATTCCTAAGGATTGATCTCACTGGTCAGACTGGCACACACGGCGGGACATAAAAAGGGCCATGGGGGTGGGAATCCTACAGATGCCCCACCAACAGCACTTGTGGTAGTTACTGGTAAGGGTAGTGTGACTTCTCTAACTTTGGGCAGACCCACAAAAAGAAAAGGAACTCTTGGCACGGCAAGGAAAGAAGCCCTACCAGAGATTTCCTCCGGCTTCATCTATTAATTTCTATGAATATTGAGTGTCTACTGTGTGACAAGTACTGGGGCTGGGAACACAAAAGTAAACAAATCACACAGGAAGCCTGTCCTCACGATGACGGTGCTATCTAATACATAGCCACTGGCCACATGTGGTTTTTTAAATTTACGTTTTAATTTATCAAAAGTAAATAAAAGTTTAGAAATCCATCTCACTTGCACTAGCCACATTTCAAATGCTCAGTAGTCATGCATAGTGAGTGGCTATCATGCCAGGCAGCTCAGATCCAAGAACATTTCCATCAGCACAGAAAGTTTGCACTGGGTCACACTGGTCCAGAGCAAGGCCCTCCATTTGCAACCTTCCTTTGAGAAAGCTAAACTATCAATCTGAAGCTCACCCTTCTCACCCTGTCTGGGCTAACAACAGACTATATCTCACCTGCTGAAACTAGACACACTAAAGTCACTTTCTTTGAAGAGCACAGGAGAAAATAATCCAACACATGAAGAAACTCAGTCATTTAAAATAAGAGAACCATTTGGAGAAATCAAAGTAAGTATGACCATAAGAAACAAATTCATAGAAGGCAAGGGAAGGAAAAGTCAAAACAGTGCACTGATTCCGATTTCCAGGTTGGATTCCTGATGACATTGCCCCCTGGAAGATGGAAAAATTGAGATCAAGATTTCTATTCCTAGAACAGAATTGTTCACACTAAAAATGGTATAGCATAGAAAAACCAGCTTGCATATCAAAGGAAACCAAATCAGAGACTTAGAAGACAAACTTGAGAAAATTCTCTCAAAACTTAAGAAGGCTCGGCTGAGCGCGGTGCCTCACACCTGTAATCCCAGCACTCTGGGAGGCTGAGGTGGGTGGATCACCTGAGATCAGGAGGTCAAGACCACCCTGGCCATAATGAAACCCCATCTCTACTAAAAATACAAAAAATTAGCCTGGCATGGTGGTACACGCCTGTAATCCCAGTTACTCGGGAGGCTGAGGCAGGACAATCACTTGAACCCGGGAGGCAGAGGTTGCAGTGAACCAAGATCGCGCCACTGCACTCCAGCCTGGGCAACAAGAGCAAAACTTTGTCTCAAAAAAAAAAAAAAAAAAACTTAAGAAGGCTCAACAGATTAGTATGTTTGTAGAAAGAAAAGAGATTTGGAAAATAAACCCTGGGGAAGGCAGTATACATTAATAACAAGATTTCCACCGGTAGAGAAAAGAACAGAGTATATAAAAAGTAAAGTCTACTTTATATCCCCAAAAATGGATTTAATTTGTGATAAAAACTGCAAACTGTAAAACAATACACAAAGAAGCTTGCAACAACCACAAAGGATCAGCTAAATAAACCATTACAAGATACATGATGATGGATTAATATATTTAATATATAAAGGTAAATTTGAAAATGACAATTAAAAAATGGAAAATATCAAAAGGCAATTCACCAAAGAAATGCAAATGATCAGCACATATGTAAAATCAATATATACAAATTTTTTAAATAGATCACAAGAGCAAACATTTCAAAAGATTGGCAAGACCCAGTGTTGGCAAGGAAATGGCAAACAGGTACTCTGACAGAAACACTATTGGTGAGAAGACAAATTGCTTATCTTTCTGTTAAGTAATAAATTGGAAATGACTCCCCCCTCTTTACTGCCATCTTCTTTTAATAAGAAAATTTAAAATGACTCCTTCCCACAACAGATTTCAGTGCCTCTCTAGTGGTTTTTGTAATATTGGCCTTTCAAGTAGAACTGTCTCCAGTAGAAAATATTAAATCCAAGAGCACAGCCTTTTGGAGAGAGAAATAGTAAGAGTAGCTTTCTTTCAATGCAACCCAAATTACTATTTCTCTGCACATGTCAAAAGAGGTGTTTTGTCAGGGAAAAAAAAATGATCAATCCTTTAGTCTCTCAAACCTTTGTACAGGGTTAGGGAATGAAGTTCTGCCATCATAATGCACCACTGTGCTCTTTCAGATATATGATTAAAGATTGCATTGTTTCCTTTTGCCAACCTGAAATTTCAGCTCTTAAGAAATATTTTCACCTGGTTTAATGTAACTCAAGTCAAGTACAAATAAAGCAAGCCATTTCTGAAGAGAACTAAACCAAACCAGCAGGGAGAAGTAGCAAGTTAAATGCAGCTCCACCTCAATAAAAGAAAGCTGACAAATTACTAGAAATCCATTGTCCACCTAATGCCCTAGTGTCAAATCTCCTGATTCCTAAAGTCATCTGTTGAAAAACAATGTCAGCAAATAATTATTTCAGCATGTTTCCACTCCCTGTGATAGGAATTATTTCTCTCTCTTTTTTTTTTTCTTTTCTTTTTGGAGACAGAATCTCTCTCTATCCCCCAGGCTAGAGTGCAGTGGCACGACCTCAGCTCACAGAAACCTCCCCCTCCTGGGTTCAAGCAATTCTCCTGCTTCAGCTTCCCGAGTAGCTGGGATTACAGGTGGCTGCCACCACGCCCGCTAATTTTTGTGTTTTCCATAGAGACGGAGTTTCGCCGTGTTAGCCAGCCTGGTCTCGAACTCCTGACCTCAGGTGATCCACCCACCTCGGCCTCCCAAAGTGCTGGGATGACAGGTGTGAGCCACCGTACCCATCCAGCAATTATTTCTCTTAATCCAAAAAGAACAAACAGGCACCAGGCAAGAAGGCACGCACCAATAAATGTACAGCTGCCTCTCAATATCCATGAGGGATTGGTTCCAGGACTCCCATGGGATACCCAAATCCTTGAATGGTCAAGCCTCTGATGTAAAATGGAGTCGCACTTGCATATAATCTATGCACATTTTTGCATATATAGCACTTTAAATTGTCTCCAGATTACTTATAATAACTAATATAATGTAAATGCTATATAAATAGTTGCTATTCTGTATTGTCTAGCGAATGATGACAAGAAAAAGTCTGCATATGTTTAACCCAGATGTTTCGATGTTTTTCCCAAATTTTTCTGACCTTCTTTTGGTTGACTCCACAAATATGGAACCCATGGATACTGAGGGCTGGCTGAACTTCCAAGTTGTATTCCACCTCAGCCACTGTGAGAGGCACAGAGCAGAGGGGAGGCCCAAGCCTTGCAATCCTCCCAGGCTCATGTTGGCCCCACAAGGTAACAACTGTGTGATTTGAAAAGAGTTGCATAATGTCTGTGTGCCTCAGTTTTCTCACCTATAAAATTGGGAGGGCGGCATCCTCTTCATAAACTGTGAGAATTTTATAAAACCTGTAAAGTATGCTGGGTACAGGGGTGCTATTTTATTTTTAGAACAAACAGTGATAAAAATGGACTTTTGCCATTATTTATTATAACAGTGTAGAAATATGAATTTATATCAACAGACTCCAAAGGAACAAAAAGATGAAAGTAATAATTGAAGGGTGATAGAATTAAAGAGGATGTTTTTAACCCTAAAATAGATTGCATTTTTGTTGTAACAGTTTTCAAATAAATAAAAATTGGGGAAATAATTTGATGCCCAAAGAAACAACTAATTAGTTTCCATCCAAAGAATCTTCATCTTATATCACAATGAACATGGCGAATTTTATTACACTGACAAAGAACCTGGAGAAACTCAATGAATAATCACAAAATAATAAAAATTAGCATTTATTTAGCAGTTACGATATGGCACACATTCTACCAAGTGCTCTACACATATCAGTTCAATTCATTCCCATCACAAGTCTGGGAAGGAGGTATTACTATTATCTTCATTTTACAGATGAGGAAACTCAGGCATAATAAGTAGTGTACCCAAGATCACAGAGCTGGTAGGTGGCAGAGACAGCCTTACACCTTAGACAGGAGGGCAGATGCTGTCAGTTCCCCACCGTTGGCCCCCAGGACTCACTTCTACAAGATCAAGTCTGTTACTACAAACACCTGCAAATTTCAGTCTGGAGGCCCTTTTACCCCCTAACCAAAGGAACAACATTAGCCCATGTGCCAGGCAAACTGGAAGTGCCAGAGAGTTAACGTCCCAGAAGCAGTCCTCAGCCAATGATGGGCAGGGCAGTTGGTGGATAAATCCCCCAGCTTCCTGCCTTTGCTGGGATAACTCTCTGGTGGCTTTTATGCTGTCTGTGAGAGTTCCCTAGGAAGAATGAGCTCCAGTTACCATCCATGGTAAGTAACTTGATTAATAGTGCACCTTGATTGGCTTCTGTCTTCTCCCTGTCTCTCTCCCTACTGCCCTGCTAGTTTTCCTGGGATCACTGCAAGAACAACAACATCAACACCACACACACACACACACACACACACACACACACACACACACTCTACCTCTACACAAATCGAGGTCTGCTTGCAGTGGAGCACAAACCAAGCAAACAAGCTGCGCAGCTCAGTTATACTACCCCACACTCTAACCATCAGGCTATACCTACTATATGAATGAAACAACAGGGGATTCCCCCTTCAGAGCCAATCCCAAATATACTCAGCCTCTGAAGGGTCCTGAAAATATGCACCTGGTCCTTACATAATAAATTAAGTGCAGACCTCAGTTCATGCAGTACAGAAATGTGTGATATCATGGAGGCGTAGAAAGGATTTGAGAGACGTAAGGCATCACCCAAGCAGGCTTTCTGCTCCCCAGGGACCCAGAGAAGAGTAGAAAGAGGACATTTTTAAAGACAGTTAGTTTATATAGATGAAGCTTGGTAACATTTGGTTTTAAGAAGCAGAATTTCATTTCCTGTTCCAGGCAGGAGGTCAGTGCAGAAAGTTACCAGCTAGCATTTATTATATGTTTATTGCGGGCCAAGCCCTGTGCCAAGCACCTCACGTGCATTAGCTCGTTTAATCCCCAAAGTTGAGTCCACCATGTTGCAGCTGCTCTTTACCCTAGTATATGGAAGAGAAGAGTGACGCTTACATAGGATATGTGACTTGTTCACCATCACACAGCTACCAAAATGGCTGAGCTGGGACTCCAGCCAGATCTCTCTGATTCTAAACCCAACTGTTAACCAATATGGTAAATGATTACTATACTAAAGCTCCCATTAATTAAACCATATATCATGTATAAAGCACCTAAGATACACAATTTCTAAGCTTCAGCACAACATTACAAGTTAGAATTGAGCCAAATACTTTGTAAGCAGCACAAACCCATCAGCCCTTTGAAGTATTAACTCCAATTTGCAGGTAAGAAAACTGAGGCACTGAAAGACATTTCCCCAAAGTCCCCAGCAAGTGCCAGTGCAGACAGCAAACCAGACTTAGCTCTCGGCACCTGGCTGGGGCTTCCAGTTCCACCGTGCTCTTCATATTACCTGCAGAAAGACACTATCTCCTCCTCTGCAATCCTTGCTGAATCCCAAATCTCTGTGCTTAGACGTAACTAAGACTCATGTACACCTTCTACCTGCTCAGAGGAAGCCCAACAGTTGCCCTCCTGTATGTTCAGCCTCTGCCATGATCTGCAAGTTCCCCTAAAGTCCCGTCTTCTCAGAATGACTAGACCCTGTCCCTTCAGCTTTTGGTTTAATGAATTGGCCCTCACTCTCTGTTCATTCCCTGGGACCCATGCCATCTCCCTCACCTACCTCACATCCACATACTCTCACTGCTGAAAGTCTCCCCAAAGAGGCCTAAGTGAGCAAATCCATAGCCCTATCAAAATAAAAGTCTCTCATGGATTATATCTTCTTTTACCTAAAGTCTATGGGGCTTTTCATTCTCAGAGAAGTAAATCAAATAAATCCAGTAATCTTTGTTGCCGCAAAATCTACGCTGGTCTTCTGATAGTACACTCCTTATTTTGATGACAAACTCCGAAAAATTTTTCAATTAGGACAATTTTGGCTGATTTACATTCAAAAAGAACCCCTTCTAAGTCTCCTAAGGAGAATAAATGCACCATATTTCTTTAAGTATGCATGTCTGGCAAATCAAAAGGGTACCATCTGGTTCACATAATTTCTGCATAGAATTTCTGAAAAGCCTATAGAACATATATGGTCCACGCCTGCTCCAATAGACGCCAAAACATTCCATTGCTATTGTACAAACTAACTGAAGTTAACTGAGGCTAAAACTGGCCACGGTCCTTTTAAAAGAATATGAAGATCAATTAATTCCCTCAGAACACAGCTCGCAAATTATAATCTACATACTTATTTGATTAAGTCACGTGAGAGAAGAAAGATAAACATGAAAATGACATCACCCCCAAGAATAATTTTTGAGCTCTGGGAAAAGTAAGCAGAGAATTGGCAAGAAAAGCAAATTGGGACTCTTTCAAAATGAAGCGAAGGAGAAGGCAAGATGAAGTTGGAATTATTAAAACAAGAAAGGAAAGATGATAGAAATGAAGGAAACCCAGCCAGGAGAGCAAGCAGTGTTTCCCTGGTGAGAAATTACAATGAAATGCACAGCAAAATGCCAAACAACCTGCAACCCAAAAATGCTTCTTGAGTTCCTCCATCTGAGTAAATGAGAGTCCTCATCCTAGTAAACATAAAACGGTCATTCTTCCCCAGTACTGTAATATCTGGCTAGAAGAGTTTGGTGTGGGACAGCCAAGTGAGGCATTAGCAGAGGTGACTTTTTGGTACTTGTATCTCCTGAACTACAAAGTAAGAATGTATTCCAGAATGAGGCCCTCCCCAGGTCACTAGGATGAAAAAGAACTGTTAAGCATTAAGGATCCTCCAAAAATGCACAATCAAACTGCATATTCAGACAAAATGCTTCTAGTGTTCTATCCAGGGCTTCAGAAACATGCATACCACCAATTCCGCAGACTTATAGTTCAGAAAAACTGTTGGCAAACTTTTTCTGTAAAGGGCCACATAGTAGTATTTCGGGCTTTGTGCTCCATGCAGTCTCTTATTACAACTGCTCAACTCTGCCCTTGTAATACAAAAGCAGCCACAGACAACATGTAGGTAAATGAGCATGGCTGTGTTCCAATAAAACTTTATGTATGAACACTGAAATCTGAATTTCATGTGATTATCATGTGTTTTAAATATTTTCATTCTTTTGATTTTTTTCAACCATTAGAAGAAACTATAAAAACCATTCTTAGCTCACAAGCTGTACAATAAAACAGGCAGTGGGCCATATCTGGCCCATAGGCCAAATGTTTGCCAACCCTTGTTTTAGAATATTCTATGTAATACAGAGTGCAAACAGGTGACATCTGGCTCCAATGAATGATGAAAGCACCTCAAATGTATATAAGGATTCAGATTCATGGGAAAGAGGCTAGAGAATTAGGAACAGATTTATTTCATGCAACGGTGACAAATACAAACACAAATATTTATCTCATGCAATGGTAACAAATACTATACTGTACTTGCCTTGGAATCACACTAGCCTGCTCTTGAGCCCTGGAAAGACCACTTTCCAACTGTATAACCTTCAGCAAATTTTACTTGACCTTGCCAAGGCTCAATTCTCTCCTTCGTAGGAGGATAAAAATAATACTATTTTTATCTATTTCTGATAGTTATACTATTTGATATACTATTTGATAGTTTATACTATTTTTTGATAGTTATTATGAGGATTAAATGAGACCCTTCCACCAAAACACTTTGTAAAGCATCCACCACATCTGCAAAATAAATCTAACCAGTATTATGATCAATACTCACCTAATGGTTGGTTAATTGACTGCAAAACATTTTTCCTGGATATGAAGATAAAATGTTTAGAAATCCTGACTCCTAATTATTTATTTATAAAAGACAAAGCTCCAAACAAAGTAGATGCCAGAGTTAAATACAAAAACGAATACAATAAAGAAAATTTTAATTTTGGTGCAGCATCCCAACTCTTCAGCAATCAGTAGTCTACAGACCTCAGATTTCTGTGCGCTGTGAGTGCGAAGTCATGAGAAAAGAATGCAAGCATTCATTGCTTCACTCAGCAAGCATTCCTCAAGACTTGTATAAGCAGTATCTGGTAGACAGGCACAGGAAGTAACCAAAATAATTTCAATACAACAGGTGACAATTTGTTTTAGGCAATGACTGTTTTTTCTTGGAAAATGCACTTGGTGACCTCAATGTGAATAGCAGAGATCCAGGATGGGTAAAATTCAAGAATGCTAGTTAATTTTTTATTTATTTATTTATTTATTTTTGAGACCGAAGTTTGCTGTGTCACCCAGGTTGGAGTACAATGGCATGATCTAGGCTCACTGAAACCTCTGTCTCCCAGGTTCTAGCTACTCTCCTGCCTCAGCCTCCCAAGTAGCTGGGATTACAGGCACACAACACCACACCCGGTTAATTTTTTATATTTTTAGTAGAGACAGGGTTTCACCATGTTGGCCAGGCTGGTCTCGAACTCCTGGCCTCATGGGATCTGCCTGCCTCGGCCTCCCAAAGTGCTTGGATTACAGGTGTGAGCCACTGTGCCCAGCCTGGTTAACTTTTTTAAAACAAATGTTTATAAAACCTTATAGTGTTATATATATAGTTATATTATAGTTATATAAATTTATTAAAATAGGTTTTATGATGCATCCATTGAGCTAAGGCTCAATGAGACCACCAAGAGTGGGATTATATCTGCCTTATAACATTCTAGAGAATACCCATTCTTGCATCCTGTTCTCAAAAGATTCCTAAATAGGTCATTATAAGCAAAGCACTCTCTCCATCTCATTTCTTGCCAGCCTTTGCTCAGCCTACTTGTGAGGCTGCCCACCCATTTCAAAGCCTGCCTTCTGCTGCTCTGCCCACCCAGCATCATCAAATCTGTATCATGACTTGACAGCTCTCTGCCCTTATCCCCTATCATGCCATAGCTCTCACATTCTGCCAGCCAAGCTCCTTCAAGAGATTAACACAACAGTACATGGACAAGTGCTCAGTTCATTACTAGCCAATCTGCCTTCCAATAAGGTTTACAGGAACATCCTCAAACAAAAAGTCAGGAATTATCTCTACAAAGACCACATGCAGCTCCTGAGCAAATGCTGGCCACGCTATGGGTGAGCAGGTAATATCCTTCCACTATTCAAAATTGAGAAAAAGGCAACCTGAAGATGAACTATCCAAGCAATATACACTTACCTAACACTCTGAAAAAAAAAAAATGTGCCAGCCATTTGGCAGTGAATCATAATAATTAATCACACATGTTTCTTTGGCCTGCACAGCTTTTTAAAAATTTAAATTAATTGCCAATATTTCAAAACTAGGACATTTCATAGAAAATCTGGATTTTTAGCATCCCCCCTCCAAAAAAAATCAAGAGGATCTAGGCAAAGAACAGGCTGAAGGTAAATCGAAGTAGGACATTCAGGCCCCAATTCACCATCATCACTACCTGCTGAATGTTCATTCGACATTTAGCACATAATCACTGCACAACTACTATGTGCCAGGCAGTGTTTGAGGGACTTGGGATACCATAGGGATAAATAAATAGGATAAGAGATTATCAGACAGTAATGTCTGCTAAGAAGGGATTTAAAATTGGGTAGCACAGAGGACTCCCTCAGTTTTATTTTTCCCTCAAGTGCCCAAGATTTGGAGCTGAAGAAGCCAGCAACATGGAAATACCCATGGGCATAAAAAAGCCCCAACAGGCAGGGCGCGGTGGCTCACGCCTGTAATGCCAGCACTTTGGGAGGCCAAGACAGGCGGATCACGAGGTCAGGAGATTGAGACCATCCTGGCTACCACGGTGAAACCCCGTCTCTACTAAAAACACAAAAAAATTAGCCGGGCGTGGTGGCGGGCGCCTGTAGTCCCAGGAACTCAGGAGGCTGAGGCAGGAGAATGGCATGAACCCGGGAGGCGGAGCTTGCAGTGAGCTGAGATGGCGCCACTGCACTCCAGCCTGGGCGACAGAGCAAGACTCCATCTCAAAAAAAAAAAAAAAAAGCCCCAACAAAGATCTGCTGTCTCTAGCCAAGGGACCAAGAAAGGGCAGCCTAAGAATAAAGAAAACATTTAGACAGTAACCGGTCTACTCCAGCCACACACCACAAAGAAACCAAAATGTGGCCGTACTCCAATCCACACCAGCAAAGGATGAATGGGAGCCTAGACTTCTACCCTTGCCAGGCTGAAATGAGGTAACCAACAGCCCCCTCCCCTCCTCACCCCTGGGGCAGTGTCAGAGAAGGCTAAGTAGACCCATAAGGCAGTAACACCACCCACCCCCGGACCCCCGCACCTTTGGTGGTAGTGGAGAGCATGTGGGGAGCCTGAACTTTCGGCTCAGTCAGCAGTAATAAGGTGCCCTTCCTCCTCCCCACCGGGGTGATGTCAGAGGATGCCTAGTGGAGAGTCAGAACTACCTGGTGGTAATGAGGCTGCCCCTCCCATGGTGTCAGTTGAGGCCAAATGCAGAGCAGTAACAAGGCACTCCTACCCCTCCCAACCAGAGAGGGGTAGGAGTGCCTTGTTATCACTGGAGAACTAATGGCCAGAACTCTCACTCCCCCTCAGCAATAATGAGACCTCACCTTGAGTGTCATTGGAGTCTGAGAGGAGACTTCCGCCACCTGGAAGCAACAAGGCAGTGCCCCTCATGTCCCCTACCAGGGCAATGTCAAAGAAAACAAGCAAAATCAGACAATTTAATTAAGATCCAGAGTCTCATAATATCATAGCCCCAAATGCCCAGGTGTTAACTTAAAAAAAAAAAATCATGCCAAGACCTAGAAAGATTTCTAGTTGAATGAGAAAAGACAATCACTAGATGCCAACACCAAGATCACAAAACCATTAAAATGATCTGACAAAGTTTCTAAAGAAGCCAACAGCCACTGTGAAGATGCCAGAAGCAGTGAAAAATAGAAAGTCCTAGCACAGAAATGGAACATATGAAGAAGAGCTAAATGGAAATTTTAGAACTGGAAAATATAATAACTGAAATAAAAAATTAGCTTATATCTCACCCACAGAATGCAGAAACAGAAAAAAAAAAATGTGAACTGGAAGACAGAATAAGAATTACCCAATCTGAACAACAGAGAGAAAATAAACTGTGGGGAAAAAAATAAGAAAAAGAACAGAGCTGCAGAGACATGAGGCACCACAACAAAAGACCTAACATTCATGTCATTAGCATTCCAAAAAGAGAAGGGAAAAAAAGGCAGGACTGGTAAAGCACTTAACTTAATTTGGTTGAAAACTTTCCAAATTTGGCAAAAGACAGCCTACAGATTCAAGAAGCTACGGAAATCCCAAACAGGATAAAGCAAAAGAAATCCAGCAGGGCACAGTGGCTCACGCCTGTAATCCCAGCACTTTCGGAGGCCGAGTTGGGCGGATCACCTGAGGTCAGGAGTTCAAGATGAGCCTAGCCAACATGGTGAAACCCCGTCTCTACTAAAAGTACAAAAATTAGCCAGGTGTGGTGGCACGCATCTGTAATCCCAGCTACTCAGGAGGCTGAGGCAGGAGAATTGCTTGAACCTGAGAGGCGAAGGTTGCAGTGAGCCAAGATCACACCACTGCACTCCAGCCTGAGTGACAAGAGCGAGACTCTGTCACCCCTAAAAAAAAAAAAAAAAGAAAAGAAAAGAGAAAAGAAATCCACACCAAGATACATCATAGTTAAACTTCTAAAATCTAAAGACAAAGAAAAAATATCTTGAAACCAGTGAGAGAAATGACACCTAACCTACAGAGAAAAACAATTTGAATTACAGCAGACTTCTCATCAGAAATCACTGTTAAATGAAACACTGTAGACAAATTTAATTGAGTTTATTTGAGCAAAGGGCAATTCATGAATCAGGCAGCACTCAGAACCAGAATAGGTTCAGAGACCTCTGTCCAGTAGTATGACTAGTGAGTTTTATAGGCCAGACACAGAAGCAAAGTCATGAAACCACTGGATTGGCTACAGCTAGGCATCTGCTTTATTTGACCCGGGTGTGATGAGTTATTTGCCTTATTTGAGTGTAGTCTAATCAGCTAGCTGCCTGTGATTGGCTGAAACTTGGCTGTTTGTTATAGTTCTAAGTTAGCTTTTAATTTGTTTACATACTGTTTGGTTGTGGTTCATCAAGTAGAAACTCAAAGAATGAAAACAGCCTCAAGGTAATAACTGTTTGGGTGAGGGAGAAAGGAAGAGATGGAAGAAGGTGAACAAGAAGGCACAATCCATGTTGCTTCCAGGTTCTTCCTCACCAACTTTCCCGCGCATGGGAAAATGCAGCCCGCGCCCGGGAAGATGCAGATCAACCGAGCATGTGCCAGGTGACGTCAATCCGAAGAGATAGAAACTTACCCAGCCATGCCTATGGAGACACCCTTATCATGCCCTTATCCCACCCACTGCCCTCGCCCTTCCCGTACCAATGCATAAAAGTCCGCTGCCGGCAGGAGCCAGCGTGACTTCTTCGCCCCTGCATTCGTGGACCGGAGAACCTCACTCGAGAGCGCTGGCGCGACTTCCCTGGCCCCATACCTGAGGACCGGAGAACCTCGCCCGAGAGTGTGTGCATATTTGCAATAAAGGGCTGCCGCTTTCTTCTGTACTTTGGCCTCATGTTTAATTACTTAGCTCTCCTAAATTAAGTTACATTAAATTAAATTAAGACAGGAGGTGCCAAAACCCGGGAGGAGACCCCTCCTCAGGGCCACCCAAGGTCCGAGGAGCCTCCTCCTTCCACGCTGCGGACAGACCAGGACCTAGACATTGCTTTCCACACCTCCAAGTCTCCTAGGGGTGAGTACCTCTTGCCTCCCTCTCATACTCCTTGGCCAGAAGTCCTGCGTAGGCCCAAGGCTTTTTCTTTGGTCACCAGGTGACCCACAAGGAGGTTCCCAAAGGCAGAGACGTCTACCCAAAGGACCCTCCATTCCAATCCACGGGAGACCTATCCAGGACAGAGACGTCTGCCTGGAGGTATTCTCCATTCTGGCTCCACGAGCCTCCCAGTCTCTGGTGGCTCCAAAGGACGCTTTGGAGCCAGATGGAGCTCGGCTGCCGCCTACCGCAAGGGGAAGGCAATGGGAAATCCCCAATCCAAAATACCAAGAGACACCCCTTTAGGGTGTCTCCTGGCCAATCTCAAAACTTTACAATTAGAACAAGATCTTAAATGAAAGCGACTAATTTTTCTCTCCACGGTGGCATGACCACAATAAATGTTAGATAATCAGTCTCAATGGCCACCAGAAGGAACCCTTGACTATAATATTTTACTTGATTTGTCTAATTTCTGCCAAAGACTAGTAAAGTGGTCATAAATCAATTATGTCCAAGGCTTTTAGGACTTGCGCTCTCGCCCGGACCTGTGCACCCAATGTTCAATGGCCCAGGTCTTGTTAGCAAAAACCCGGCCCTCGGCCCCCACCTCAGCAACTGAGGAGGACTCCACCTTCATTTCAGATGGGGCCAACGGCGGGCGACCTCCCTCCCGACCTTCCAACACCCCCCCTCCCTATGGACCTCCCAACGCCCCTCCCTCAGCCACTCCTCTTACCCCTCCCTATGCATTTCCCACTGCCCCTCTCAACACTCCTCCCTCAGCAGCCACTTCTCTCACCTCTCCCATTGCAAAACATACCCGTTCAAAGACTACTATACCAAACCTTACAAATCAGCCTTCCACTAACCAACCTAACCCTGCCTCCCCTACCAATCTACTGGTCCCCCCACCGAGAGGTCGCCGGAGCCGAAGGGCTAGTTAGAGTCCATGTCCCTTTTTCCTTGGCTGATCTCTCCAAAACTGAACAACGACTTGGCGATTTCTCAGCCAACCCCACGCAATATTCCAAAAAATTTAGGCACCTTTGTCAGGCATATGATCTAACCTGGCATGACTTACAGATCATTTTGTCCTCCTCCCTTAACCAAGAGGAAAGAGAGCGCATTCTCACAGCCACCAGGCAAAATGCAGATCAATGGCATTTAACCAATGCCACCGTCCCATTAGGAGAGATGCCTGTCCCGTCCATAGAACCAGACTGGGACTACCAACCACAGCAGCCTGGCCGCCGTAGGAGGGACATTATGATTCAATGTCTCTTGGCCGGTATGCAGGCAGCCTCTAACAAAGTGGTAAATTTTGATAAATTAAGGGAAATTATCCAACACCCAGATGAGAACCCGGCTTCCTTCCTAAATTGCCTTACAGAGGCACTGGCCCAATTTACCCGGCTAGACCCCACTTCCCCAGCCAGGGCAGCTGTCCTAGCCTCCTATTTTATTTCCCAGTCAGCCTCAGATATTCGAAAAAAGCTAAAAAAAGGTTGAAGATGGGCCTCAGACTCCCATACAGGACCTAGTAAAAATTAGCCTTCAAAGTTTTTAACTCCAGAGAAGAAGCAGCTGAGGCCGCAGAGCTAGACGAGGAGAAAAGAAGGGCTCCACTTCAGGCGCAAGCTTTAGTGGCTGCCCTCCAACCAGCGTTGCCCACTCTGCCGGCAGGGAAGACACAGGGCAAGTCTCCTAACGGCTCCTGCTATAAATGCGGAGACCCAGGACACTAGGCAAACCAGTGTCCCCAGGCCAAGCCGGCCACTCCATCTTGTCCATGCTTTAAGTGTGGCACAACCAGGCATTAGGCAAAACAGTGTCCAAATCCTCGCTTGCCTACCACACCGTGCCCAACCTGCCAACAGGAAGGACACTGGAAGTCTGATTGCCCCGCCAGCAGGACAGGCATTGCACCTCAACGTGGTGCCTCTCCTCGAGGGTTGGAAGGCTCCTTCCAGCTCCTAAACCTGGACGACGACTGACAGTGCCCACACTCAGAGACCCCGGCCACCCTCACCGAGCCTAGGGTAACTCTACAGGTAGCGGGTAAGCCAATTTCTTTTCTCATCAATATGGAGGCTACCTATTCTGTTTTGCCAACCTATGGAGGTCCTAGCCAGCCATCCACTATCTCAGTAGTTGAGGTAGACGGTAAACCGTCTAACCCTTGCCAGACCCCAATGTTAAATTACTGCCTGGACTATGCATGCTTTGCCCACTCTTTCCTCATCATGCCCTCTTGTCCCACCCCCTCTTGGGATGAGACATCTTAGCCTAACTCAAAATATCTGTTCCCCTTCCCTTTCTCCAGGTGACCAGGTTCTACTCAAGGATCAACACCCTCCTCAAATTTTGCTGTTTCCTCACTATTCTTCATCTTAACTGACTTTTCCCTCACAAACCCCATAGATACCATCCTCCCTGACCCATCCCCCAACCAGCGGGTCTCCTGACTTTTTACTCTCATAGAAGACCTAGCTTGGCAGGGTGCCCTTTGTGATTTCAGCAATGTTGAACTTACTCTCTACACTTTTGCCACCATTATTATGGTTCACTCTAATCCCCCTAGTTACTCCTACTAATCCTAACTTTGTATCGAAATTTTCTACAACTGAAACCTGGTCTACAGACAACCAGGTACACTCAGTCATGCAGGGCACTGCAGAATGTCCCCCCCCAGGGCTGTCAATCTGCCCTCTCACTAAACTTTTCCCTAAGTTCCATCACTGGAGGCCTCCCGGCCATATGTTTCTTATATGACCAAACAGAATATAATTGTAAGAACTACTGGCAAAAACCAACCTAGGGTGTCCATACAATTACTGCAAAATCCATCCTTTGTATGACTTCAATGCACAATCCCAACATGAGAATATGTTTCAAAGCCCTTCGCCAGGAACATACAGTCTTATTATTAATGATCTCTGGGACCCTCGGTGGGCCCAGGGAGTAAAAGGTGGACTATATGCATCAACTTCTTCCTCATATCCCACCGCAACCATCCAGGTAAAGAGAATATACGTTCAGCAAGTACAACTCCCTAAGGGTGTACAGACCCTACAAAATTTAACCTCAGCCGTAAAATCTCATGAACAAAAAAATACAGAAGCTGTTAAGCCCCCCAAGCCCCCCTAACAATGAGGACCCATTCTCATGGCTAACACTTATTCACCAGGGACTTGACTTAACCCAGGCTGCCGGAGTAAGAAACCTCTCCCAATACTTCCTTTGCGCTGCACTCGGAAAAGCTCCCTTAGTGGCAGTCCCTCTACCAGCCGCTTTCAATATCACCACTGACTCTACCAGCTCCTCTCAAGCAACATCCTTGCCTCAAGTCCCACTATACCGTAATCCACAGAGTCAAACCCTTCCTTGTTGCTACTGTACTCCCAACTCTTCATGGTGTAATCACACCCAAGCTCCCAAAGGAACCCAGACGGCCCCCGTTGGCGGCTACTTCTGGTGTAACCAAACTTTATCTAAAATTCTTAACCCCACCTCCATCACCCAATCCCTTTGCGTCCCGGTGTCTTTAGTGCCTAGCTTAACCCTATATAGCAAAGGGGAATTGTCCAAACTAGCTTCCCAGCTTGCCACTTCCAGCAATAAAATCCAAAAGTGGGCCATTTTTCTTCCCTTAGTCATCGGGGTTTCCCTAGCATCGTCCCTAATAGCCTCAGGACTTGGGACAGGGGCACTCGCCCACTCAATTCAGTCCACACGGGCTCTCTCCACTCAGGTCCAGGAAGCCATAGAGGCTTCAGCTGAAAGCCTGGCCTCTTTACAGCGTCAGATTACCTCAGTGGCCCAGGTAGCAGCACAAAATAGGCGAGCATTAGATCTTCTTACTGCCAAAAAAGGAGGAACATGCCTCTTCCTAGGAGAAGAGTGTTGCTATTATATAAACAAATCAGGCCTGGTTGACACCAATGTCCAAACTTTAAACAAAATCAAAAAGGAGCTTCAACAACTTAATGCCCCCTTAACCCCCGGACCACTGGTATGGCTGCTGCTGGAAGTACAGCAGCTACTTCCATTCCTAATTCCCATACTAATCCTCTGCCTTGCCTTACATTATGTCTTGCTCCCATTCTAATAAAATTTCTCCGAGCCAGGGTCCAAGAGATCACCCGAGTCACCTTCAACCAAATGCTCCTGTATCCCTACACCCAACTGCCAACCTCAGACCCTAACTACACCCCCTAACAGCAGGAAGCAGACAGACAGACAATGGCACCCCAAATTCTTATAATCAATAAGAGGTTGGACTGTTTGGGTGAGGGGGAAAGGACAAGATGGAGGAAGGTGAACAAGAAGGCACAATCCATGTTGCTTCTGGGTTCTTCCTCACCAACTTTCCCACCCGCGGGAAAATGCAGCCTGCACCCGGGAAGATGCAGATCAACTGAGCATGCGCCAGGTGACGTCAATCCGAAGAGATTGAAACTTACCCAGCCACACCTATGGAGACGCCCCTATCACGCCCTTATCCCGCCCACTGCCCGCCCCCTTCCAGTACCAATGCATAAAAGTCCGACTGCCGGCAGGAGCCAGCGTGACTTCTTCGGCCCCCGCATTCGTGGACGGGAGAACCTCACCCGAGAGTGTGTGCATATTTGCAATAAAGGGCTGCCACTTTCTTATGTACTTTGGCCTCATGTTTAATTACTTAGCTCTCCTAAATTAAGTTACATTAAATTAAATTAAGACAATAATCTCCTGCTTATTTAATTTAACCTTACAAAAGCCAGGAGAAAGTGGCAGAATATTTTTCAGTTGCTTAAAGAAAAGAACCATCAACTCACAATCTTATATCCAAAGTAAATATCCTCAGAAATGAAGGAGAAATCAAGATATCCTCAGATAAAGGAAAACTAAGAGAATTTGTTACCAGCAGACCTACTAAGAGAATTTGTTAACAGCAGACCTACCCTAAAAGAAGGGCTAGAGAAGGTTCTCTAAACTAAAAGAAACAATAAAAAACAGAATCTTGGAACATCAGGAAAGAAAAAAGTACGTGATAAGCAAAAGTATGGGTAAACATAACAGACTCCTTTCCATAAGTATTCTAAATTATATTTGATGGTTATAGCCCAACTATAATACTGTCTAATGTGTTTCTAAATGTATATAGAAGAAATATTTAATGAAATTATATTGTAAATAAGGAAGGCGAATGGAAGACAGAGAGTTTAGTTTTCTGCACTTCACTTGAACTGATAAAATGATGACATCGGTAGACTTTGATAAGTCTACTGTATGTATATATACACACAGTATATATACAGTGTATAATAAGTTCATTGTCAGTCATGATAAATGCAGTAGAAAGAGGTGTACTCAAAAACACTATATAAACCAAAATGGAATACTAAAAAATTTCACCTAACACACAGGAATACAGGAAAGAAAAGAAATTAAAAACAGAGTAACAAACAAATGAATACCCCCAAAATAAAATGGCAGCCTTTACTGCTAATATATAAGTAATTACATTAAATGTAAGTGGTCTACATACACCAGTTAAAAGGAAGACAGGCAGAGTAGATTACAAAGCATAACCTAACTATATACTGTCTATAAAAAACAAACTTCAGGCTGGGCTCAGTGGCTCATGCCTGTAATCCCTGCACTTAGAGAGGCCAAAGTGGGCAGATAACTTGAGGTCAGGAGTTGAGACCAACCCTTGGCCAACGTGACAAAATCCTATCTCTACCAAAAATACAAAAATTAGCCAGACGTGGTGGCACATGCCTGTAATCCCAGCTACTTGGGAGGCTGAGGCAGAAGAATCACTTGAACCCAGGAGGCAGAGGTTGCAGTGAGCTGAGATCACGCCACTGCACTCCAGCCTGGGTGACAGAGTGAGACTCCGTCTCAAAAATGCAAACAAAAAACTTCAAATATAGCAACATAGGCAGGTTGAAAGTCAAAAAATGTATATATTATGCAAGCATTAATCCAAAGACAACAGGAGAAAAGAAAAAGAAAGTAGGATTAGCTATATTAATGTCAGATAAAGTAGACTTCAGAGGAAAGAAAATTATCAGAGACAGAGAGGAACATTATATGACAATAAAAGAGTGAGTGCACCAAGTAGACATAGCAATCCTAAATGTGTAGGCATCAAACAGCAGAGCTGCAAATTATGTAAAGCAAAACTGGTAGCAATGAAAGAGGAAAGAGACAAATCCATAATATAGTTGGAGACTTATCTCAACAATTAATGGAACTAGACAGAAAATCAGTAAGGATATAGAAGAACTCAGTAACACTATCAACCAACAAGAGCTAATCAATATTTAGATGATTTATTTGGAACACTCCACTAAACAACAACAGATACACATTGTTTTAACATACCCATAGAACATATACCAAGACAGACCATATCCTGAGCCATAAAATAAACCTCAAAAAATTTAAAAGAACTGAAATCACGCAGAATGTGTTACATACATAATGACAATGAACTCAAAGTAGAAATCGATAAGAAAAATCCCAAACACTTGGAAACTAAAAAAAATCTTCTAAACAATCCATGAATCAAAGAAAAAGTCTGAAGGGAAGTCAAAAAGACATTCAATTGAATGAAAATTAAAATACAACGTGTCATAATTAATGAGGCACAACTGAAGGAAGCACTAACTTTGTACATTAGAAGACAGAAAAGGTCTCAAATCAATAATCTCATTTCCCTCAAGAACCTGGTGTGGAAGGAAAATATGCAGATAAACTAAGGAAGCAGAAGGAAGAAAATAATAAGGATAAGGGCAGAAATCAATGAAACTGAAAAGAGCAAAACAATGGAGAAAATAAAACAAAGGGCTAGTCATTTGAAAAGATCAATAAAACTGACAAACCTTTACCAGGACTGAAAAAGAAAAAGCCAAAAATTACCAATATCAGGAATGAAAGAGGAGATATTACTATAGCCCTGCAGACAACAAAACAATAATAAGGGAATACTATAAATAACTCTCATGCCTAAATCTGATCACTTAATTCAAATGAACCAATTCCTTGAAAAACACAAACTGATAAAACTCACTCAATAAAAAACAGATAATTTGAATAACACTATATCACTATTAAGGACATTAAATGTGTAATTTGAAATTTCCCAAATAAGAAATCACCAGGCCTAGACGGTTTCACTGGAAAATTCTCTGAATTGTCTAGAGAATTAATACCAATACTACACAATCTCCTTCAGAAAACAGAATAGGAAAGAACACTTCCCAGTTAATTTTATTAAGGTACTAAAACTAGACAAATTAAAAAAAAAAAACTACTAAAGACCAATATCCCTCATGGATATAGACACCAAAAAAATACAACAAAACATTAGCAAACAGAATTGATCAGTATCTTTAAAAAAGTAGACATCACGACCAAGTGGGTTTCGCTGGTTTGATTTTTGAAAATCAACTAATGCAATCTGCCACATTAACAGGCTAAAGAAGAAAAATTACACAATTATATCAATTGATGCACATTTGACAAAACGCAATACTCATTCATGATAAAAATTCAGAAAAGTAGAAATAGAGGGAAATTTCCTCACCGTGATTAAGAGCATCTACAAAAATCCTACAGTGAACACCACACTTAATAGTGAAAGACTGAATAATTTCCTCCTAAGATGGGGAACAAAGCAAGGATGTCAACTCTCACTACTCTTTTCCAAATAATGCTGGAAGTTCTAGACAGTGCAATAAGGCAAGAAAATGAAGCCTACAGATTGGAAACGAAGAAATAAAACTGTCCCTACTCACAGATGACATAATTGTTTACATAGAAAATCCCAAGGAATCTAAAAAACAAAAACAAAAAATCCTAGAACTAATAAATATATTCAGCAAGGTCACAGGACAAAAGATAAACATACAAAAACAATTATATCTTCATACACTAGCAATAATGCATGGACACCTAAATTAAAAATACAATACCTGGCCGGGCACGGTGGCTCACGCCTGTAATCCCAGCACTTTGGGAGGCTAAGGTGGGCAGATCCCGAGGTCAGGAGATGGAGACTATCCTGGCTAACACGGTGAAACTCTGTCTCTACTAAAAATATTTTTAAAAAATTAGCCGGGCGTGGTGACGGGTGCCTGTAGTCCCAGCTACTCAGGAGGCTGAGGCAGGAGAATGGCGTGAACCCAGGATGCGGATCTTGCAGTGAGCCGAGATCGCGCCACTGCACTCCAGCCTGGGCGACAAAGCGAGACTCCGTCTCAAAAAAAAAGAAAAAAGAAAATACAATACCTTTTACAATCACTAAATAAAAAAGGCATGAATACTTAGCTACAAATTTAATAAAACATGCACATGACCTATGTGCTGACAACTACAAAATGCTGATGAGAGAAATCAAAGAGCAAAATACACACAGAGATACACCATATCCATTGATTAGAAGACTTACAACAGGCAACACATCAATACTCATCAATGCTTTCCAAATGGATATACAGGTTTAATGCAATTCCCATCTATCAAAACTCCAGCAAGATTTTTTCATATAGACAAGATTATTCTAAAATTTACACAAAAAGACAAAATAACTAGAATAGCTAAAACAATTCTGGAAAAGAATAATGTGGGACAAGTCAGTCTACCTGATACAAGACTTAGAATATAGCTACAGTCACCAAGACTGGATGATATTGGCCAAGGGACAGATATATAGGTCAATGGAACAGAATAGGGAAGGCATGAATAGATCCACACAAATATGCCCAGTTGATTTTGACAAAGATGCTAAAGCAATTCAATGGAGGAGGGATAGCCTTTGCAACACATGGTACTGGAGTAAGTAGACATCCACAGGCAAAGAAAAAAAACCTAAGTCTTACACTTTATTAAAAAAAATTAATTCAGAATGGATTACAGACTAAAATGTAAAACATAAAACTATATAACTTTCAGAAATAGACATAGGAGAAAATCTTCACGATCTCTGACTAAGCAAGGGTTCTTAGACTCCAAAAGTATGAGCCATATACGGAGAAATTCTTAAATTGGACTTTATCAAAATGTAAAACTTTTGCTCTGTAAAAGATCTGATTCAAGGCCGGGCGCGGTGGCTCAAGCCTGTAATCCCAGCACTTTGGGAGGCCGAGACGGGCGGATCACGAAGTCAGGAGATTGAGACCATCCTGGCTAACACGGTGAAACCCCGTCTCTACTAAAAAATACAAAAATAAAAACTAGCCGCGGGAGGTGGTGGGCGCCTGTAGTCCCAGCTACTCAGGAGGCTGAGGCAGGAGAATGAAACCCGGGGGGCGGAGCTTGCAGTGAGCTGAGATCAGGCCACTGCACTCCAGTCTGGGCAACTCCGTCTCAAAAAAAAAAAAAAAAAAAAAGATCTGATTCAAGAGGATGAAAAGACAAGCCTCAAACTGGTAGAAAACATTTGCAAACACATATCCAACAGAAGACTAATATCTATAATATATAAAGAATTTACAACTCAACAGTTTTTTAAAAACCCAATTAGAAAGCAGGCTAAAGACATGAATAGACATTTTCCATAAGAGGAGATACACAAAGCCAATAAGCATATGCAAAGCTATTCAACATCACAAGCAAGTAAGGAAATGCAAATTAAAACCCCAATGACATATCACTACACATCTACCAGAAAGGCTAAAATTAAAAAGAATGACAATAAATAATGGAGAGGATGTGGAGAAATTGAAACTGTCACACATAACTCGTGGGAATGTAATATGGTACAGCCACTCTGGAAAACAGGTTGATAGTTTCTTAAAAACCTAAACAGATTCAGCCTAGCATGCATTTCCCCTTGATACTTGCAAAGTAGTTCCTTTCCTCTGGGATAAATGTCCAGGAGTGCAATGTTAGATTATATATAGATATATATATCTAACATATATGTGTGTGTGTGTGTGTGTGTGTGTATCCAGTTGGGTGGGTGTTTCCATCTTGGGGCCTTTGTGGTTGCTGTTCCCTCAGGCTAGCATGCCTTTCCCCGTGTGTGTGTGTGCGTGTGTGTGTGTGTGTATATATATATATATATAAAATGTAACAATTGCACTCCTGGACATTTACACCAGAGAAACACACACTTACATTCACAGGAAAATCTGTGCATAAATATTTACAGCAGCTTTGTTCATAATAACCCCAAATTGGAAGCAATCCTGAAGTCCTTCCACAGGTTAACGGTTAAACAAACTGTGATACATCCATACCATGGAGTACTACTCAGCAATAAAAAGGAACAAACTATTGATATACACAACAACCTGAGTGAATATAGTATTACACTGATACTTTTTTAAAGCCATTCACAAAAGGTGACAGACTGTATGATTCCATCTATATAATATTCCTGAAATGACAAAATTATAGAAATGAAGAAAAAAATAGTAGTTGCCAGGGGTTAAGGAGGGAGTGGAGGCAGGAGGGAAGTGGGTATGTCTATAAAGGGTGAAACAAGGGATCTTTGTGGTAGTGGACCTGTTCTATATCCTGACTGTATCAATAAAAACATCCTAGTTGTGATATGTACAATAGTTTTTCACAGTGTTACCACTGGGGGAAACTGAATAAAGGATACAATAGATTGGTATTCTTTCTTTTTTTTTTTTTTTTTTTTTGAGACGGAGTCTCGCTCTGTCACCCAGGCTGGAGTGCAGTGGCCGGATCTCAGCTCACTGCAAGCTCCGCCTCCCGGGTTTAAGCCATTCTCCTGCCTCAGACTCTCCAGTAGCTGGGACTACAGGTGCCTGCCACCTCGCCCGGCTAGTTTTTTGTATTTTTTAGTAGAGACGGGGTTTCACCGTGTTAGCCAGGATGGTCTCGATCTCCTGACCTCGTGATCCGCCCGTCTCGGCCTCCCAAAGTGCTGCGATTACAGGCTTGAGCCACCGCGCCCGGCCGAGATTGGTATTATTTCTTATAATTGCATGTGAATCTGCAATTACCTCAAAATAAAATGTTTAATTAAAAACACATAGAATAAAGGAACCCAATTATATTGAGAAACAATTATCAAAATATTGAAAATAGTAAAATATTTGTGATAGGAAAAAAAAAATCCACCCAACTGGATAACAGACAAGAAAGGGTAAATGTCTATTTGAATTGAACAGCCAGGAAAGACCTCTCTTAAGAGCAGACCTTGATCTGTGCTATGATGTGAATGACAAGAAGGAACTACTTTGCAAGAATCAAGGGGAAAGGCATGCTAGGCTAAGGGAATAGCTACCACAAAGGCCCCAAGATAGAATGACCTTACTTAGAATACCGCGGGAGAAAAAAGAGGCTAAACATCATCAGGAGAGGAATGGGAGAGGCCAAGTCAAGTGAGGTTTCACAGGCCCAAAGAGGAAGCTTAGGTTTTATTTTAAATTCAACTGGAAGCCACTGAAGACATACAAGCAGAAGAATGACACGGTCTGAGATACATGTTTTTATTTATTTATTTATTTATTTATTTATTTATTTTTGAGACAAGAGTCTTGCTCTGTCACCCAACCTGGAGTGCAGTGGCACAATCTTGGCTCACTGCAACCTCTGCCTCCTGGGTTCAAGCGATTCTCCTACCTCAGCCTCCAGAGTCGCTGGAATTACAGGCACACACCACGATGCCCAGTTAATTTTTGTATGTTTAGTAGAGACAGGATTTTGCCATGCTGGCCAGGCTGGTCTCCAGCTCCTGACCTCAGGTGATTTGCATTCCCCCGCTTTGGCCTCCTAAAGTTCTTTTTTTTTTTTTTTTCTCACATGAGCTATATTTTTTGTTTTGTTTTGTTTTTATACTTTAAGTTCTAGGGTACATGTGCACAACATGCAGGTTTGCTACATATGTAGACATGTTTGGCCTCCTAAAGTTCTGAGGGATTATAGGTATGGGCCACTGCACCTGGCCTAAGATACATTTTTTAAAAAAGTATCCTGGCCATTGTGGGCAAATGAATTGTAACTGGTCTGGAAATTGGTTAGGAGGCTACTACAATCATGGGGGCAAGAAATGATGGATAGAACCAGGATGATAATAGCAGAGATGGAGAAAAGCAAATGGTTGTATTTTGAAAGTAGAACCAAGAGGAAAGGCTTGCTGATTAATTGGGAATAAGGGAAAGAAATGTCAAGGATGAGTCCTGGTTTTTGTTTTACTTTGGTTTGTTTTGTTTTACTTCAGAGATCACAAGAAGAAAAACAGTTTGGGGTAGAGATAATTAAGAGTTCATATTTGAACATCTTAAATTTGAGATTTTTTAAATATCCAAGGAGAGAGGTGATGCAGGTACTTAGATTTATGAGTCTGTATCCAGGAAAAGCATCTGGGCTAGAAATATAATTTAGAGGAAATCAATGTATAGATTGTGTGTCAATCTGTGCAGTTGAGGAAGCATGCAAAGTTAGAAAAGAGAAAGTGCCCAAGCCAGGGCCTGGGGTATTCCAGGATTTAGAGTCAAGCGCATGAGAAGGACCCATTGAAAGACACCTGAAGGAACAGTCACTGAGTCCAGAGGAAATCTGAGCAAGTATAGAAGGAGTTGTAAGCAGAGAATAGTCCACTGGGTCAAATGCTGTTGAGAGCTCAGATGGATAAGTGACCATGAGATTTGACAATGTGGAGGTCACTCAAGACCTAGGCAAGCATGGTCTCAGAGCATAAGAAAACCAATTTGAATAGGTTGAGAAGACAATAGATAAGAAAGCAGATGGCCTGGCGCGGTGGCTCACACCTGTAATCCTAGGACCTTGAAAGGCTGAGGCAGGCGGGTAACTTAAGGTCAGGGGTTTGAAACCGACCTGTCCAACATAGTGAAAAAAAAAAAAAAAAAAAACAAAAATTAGCCGGTAGTGGTGGCGGGCGCCTGTGATCTCAGCTACTCAGGAGGCTGAGGCTGGAGGATCACTTGAACCCGGAGGCGGAGGTTGCAGTGAGCTGAGATCGTGCCACTGCACTCCAGCCTAAGCAACAGAATGAGACTCTGTCTCAAAAAAAAAAAAAGAAAGAAAGAAAGCAGACATGGGACAGCAAATAACCTTCTCACATATTTAAATAGGACAGGGATGAAGAGGGACCTAAGATCAAGGGAGGGTTTCGTCCTTTCCTTTTTCAAGACAGGAGATACTAGAGAGGACGTCTGCATGCTGATGGCATCAAGCTAAAAAAGACATCAGAGAAAATTATCTCCCAATTTTAATGTGTTTTTCCAGCAGTAAGTAAAAAGAACTATAATCTGGGCACAAATTATACTATATTATAATCTGCCCAGACTATAATATAACCTTACTATAATGTAATCTTACCATAGCACAGCTATAGTAAAGCCACAGATACACCCAAAGAGGAGATGGTAAGGGGAAGCTTTTATTGACAAAAAGGATAAGCTCATATAAGCTGCTTGGAAAGAGTTCATTTTTTCCAGAAGCTCAAAGCCAGAGTCGGCATCAGTTCATTGGTGGCGATGCCATTACTAGGCAAGGGTTCTTTCCAGAGCATCTTACCTGAATTGCTACAGTTCTAAAGAATGTCTAAGGATAAACCTGGTCATAGAAATGTAAGCATATGTGCAGAACGTTCAGTCATGAAAAGAATGAGATATGTGAAAGATGTGAAGGAATTTCTTGTGGAGTTATTTTAGAAAGTCCTTGACATAGCCTTATCTCGGATATGCAAGCATGAGCCCTTCTCCTTAATGCTTCCCTGTCTCAAATTTGTCTGAGTCTGACAGAACAGATTTTTTCCTCATATCTGCAACTTTCACACTTCCCCCTTTAATGAAGATCTTTCTTCGGAGAAAGATCGATCAGCCTGTAGTCAGGTTTTGAATGCCCCTGGGTGCTGGGATGGACCTGTCCTAGATAGATATTCTTATACAACATCAGGGGCAGGTGATTATCAGCTGGAAGTCAGTATCAAGCCATTTTAGCCACATTTGAGCAACAAGAAGGCCATAAGGAGAAGCTCTCTCAGGCTTTGTCTGTCTGGATGTCATCAAGTTTGATTTTGTCTGTTCCACAGATGTCAGCTATCATTTTAAGACACTGGACAAACATCACTCTATTAGAAGCTGCATTTCTGCAGAAATTTGACAGACATTAGGTACATATTTTTAAAAGGAAAATACAAAGTAAAAACAACAGGAGTATGACAAATCTAGTTTATGCAATGGTTCTGCCAAGCCTAAGGTCAATCAATCAAACAAATCAAAAGACCATGGAGAAACTGGGTAAGACTTGCCATAGCCATTGAGTAGTATTCTATGACTGGGTTAAATTAAAGCAGACAGCACTAACTCTGTAAAAGGGACCACTAGTACAATATGAACAAAAAGTTGTTAGGGATATTGCCAAAGCTACTCAGTAGGTGGACTAAAGGATTTCTTAGATCAGGTTTTGTTAAGTTACCCGTAATTGTTACTGATTGTGAAATTTTAATTATGGCATTATCCTGTCAAGTCAAAAAGGGAGGCATTACAAGGGGTAAGAATCTCATTATGATGTCTTTTTCCAATGGCTTTGGGAAACACTGTCCACAGCATGAAGTCAGCAATTTTGCAGTCTAAATGCCCCTGGCTATGGCATCAGGCGGTTTGGTGAACTTTCTGTGTGGCCCACATATCAGGCGCAAGGCTTGTCCCTTGTAATTTATATTAAGTTGTTTAGTTTTAGCTTACAGCACTTTAGAAAAGAACAGTTTCCATTGTTAGTAATTCTATTTAAAAACTCTATAGGAGAAAATTGGATTAGAGGAACCTGGAAGAATTTAAGATCCAGTCCCTTCTACAAGTATATAATAAAACCTGAAAACAATTCACAAGACTACATCTAATAAAAGGTATATCATTGTCATCCTAATTTTACCAAAGTACTCAGAGCAAGACTAATTTGTATGTAAAATAAATTAGTTTTATCAGATTTGTTCTGAGTATTTACGTAAGTACAGTGAGAACAGTGATTGAATCTCAGATTGAACTTTTTTTTTTTAACTTTTGAAGCAAGAAGGCCAAATCAAGATGGGCTTCAGATTTTATCTGAAGTACCTACAAGAATTTTTAAATATGATGTCTAAGTCAAACCTTGCTAATACAATTAACATTTTAAATTGTATCTTGTTATTTAAAAAAGAGATTTTTATCCAAATTATGTAAATACATTGTCATAAAATAAAAAATACTCATGAATAGTTTTTTTTAAATTTTAGAGAGATAAGATAGGGAGAAAAAGCAAACATTGTAATATTATTTACAAGAGTAAACATAACCAAATTGCTATAGGTACCTTAAGAGAAAAATTTCCTTAAATCCGGAAAATAAAATATTAAAGAATTAGCAATATTTTAAATGAAAGTCATAAAAATCATAATCCATTATCAGTTTAGTCCCATGTAATTCATTGTTGCTCCGTTTGATCTTGGTTAGCAGTTTCATGAATATGTCAGCTATTTTCATTAGAGTTTTGGAAACTGGTACTTAATCCATTGATTTTTAAGTTATTAGTAACATGTATTCAAGGCTACTTCTTAGTCTTTTCCATGAATCTGACTGCAGATGACTTTATGAGAAAAATCAAAACTGTGGATGACAAAAATTTAGAATAGCCATGGTTAAAAATTCGATGAGAATTCATTGTAACAAACAATTAACCAGGAAATTTAGTTATTTCTATTGGGTACAATATTTTAAGATAACAACCAGAATTATGATTCACAGCATCATACCAAGACCATCAGACTCTCATACAGTTTACATCGTTTTTAGAATATTCATATCAACACATCCACACACAGTTTTTTAAAGATGAACATCACTTATTAAAGATGATGCAGTTTTTCTAAATAATCAAAAAACTAATAAACACAGCACAAAGCACAGTAAACTCTTAATGAAACATGAAAGCTCTGTTTCCCAGGTCATTTCCTGAAAAGGCAAAGAAAAACCTCCTGCGATATGAGTACTTCTTCCTTTGGGAATCCCATTTAGATAAACTAGAAGTCAAACCTGATGAAACGGTGTTTGAATTCAATTAGATACTGGAAAAGTATGTGTCCAAGGTTATGAGTACATATCATATTATAGAAGAATAATGTAAACAAGGAAACCAGTACCTTGAGCAGTGGAATGCATGGCTTTTAGAAAAATTAAAGGCACATGAAATTGCCTGGTTACATGGAACAATTTAGACACATCAAGAAAAGCCAAAGCCAGGCGTGGTGGCATCCATCTTTAGTCCCAGTTACTTAGGACACTAAAGTGAGAGGATCGTTTGAGCCCAGGAGGTCAAGGCTGCAGTGAGCTATGAACACACGACTGCACTCCAGCCTGGGCGACACAGCAAGACCAGGTCAAGGAAGGAAAGAAGGAAGGTAGGAAGGAAGGAAGGGACGGAAGAGAGAAAGAGAAAGGAGGGAAGGG
>NW_012117110.1:798831-810328 GCF_000951035.1 Colobus angolensis palliatus
GAGGGGAGGAGAGGGGAGGGGAGGGAAGGGGAGGCCACAATAACAGAGTGAGAACTGGCGGGGGTGGAGGGGAAACAGCCACAGGAACTGATGAAAAAGTTGAGAGTGAGAGAGTCACCACTCCAGTTAAACAAGAAGGTGTACCTTTTCAAGGAGAGAAGGAAGAAGACCAGAAGGCAATGATGCATGACCTGCAAATTGTATGTTGTGAGACAAGGCAAAAAGCTGAACTCTTGAGATGTGACTCTGGAAAGCTTTAAGAGCAAAACTCTATCTCAAGAAATGAAATTATCATTTTAAATGAAGAAGGCAGCACTTTCTATTTGAAATTAGGCAGAAACCGTAAAACATGAAAAAAGCTGTAGTTCAGAAGATGGTTGAAAATACAAAGAAATCAATTTCAGAATTAAAATCAAATCCTCTTGCAAGTTTTTACTAGGAGTAGATCAACATTCTGAGAAAATCTTGTTGCTCTGGTCCTGCATCAGTCTATCCCTGATACCAAGGCTAAATTCTTAAATTCCCTTCCAATCCCAGCCAACCCGATTATACACAAAACTCCCTTTACAAGACCCACCTTTTATAAATCCTCCATGACTTGTTTGACCTGCCATCATTTTCTTAAACCTTAGTGTGATGGCTAATGTTGAGTGTCAACTTGATTGGATTGAAGAATGCAAAGTATTGTTTCTGGGTGTGTCTGTAAGGGTGTTGCTAAAGGGGATTAACTTCTGAGCCAGTGGACTGGGAGAGGCAGACCCACCCTCAATCTGGGTGGACACCATCTAATCAGCTGATAGAGTAGCTAGAATAAACCAGGCAGAAGAATGTGGAAAGACTAGACTGGCTGTCCTGGCCTTCATCTTTCTCCCATGCTGGATGCTTCCTGCCCTCGAACATTGGACTCCAAGTTCTTAAGCTTTTGGACTCTTGGACTTAAACCAGTGGTTTGCCAGGGGCTCTCGGGCCTTGGGCCCAGACTGAAGGCTGCACTGTTGGCTTCCCTACTTTTGAGGTTTGGGGACTCAGACTGGCTTCCTTGCTCCTCAGCTTGCACATGGCCTATCGTGGGACTTCACCTTGTGATTGTGTGAGTCAATACTCCTGAATAAACTCCCTTTCATACATGCATCTAACCTATTAGTACTATCCCTCTGGAGAATACACCCTTCTTTGTCCTACAGTGAAATTTGTCCAGGAGAGAAGAAACAATAGTGCAGAGAAGAGATGCAACAAGAGCAAAGTCCCTGAGAAAATGAGAGGAGATGGGATTGGAAGCACAGTGGTGTGAGTAGCCAGGTGTGTCTTCCACTGTTGCACTGGAGAAGCACTCAAGCACTACATAGGAGCTCACAAGACCCTCCAGAGTTTTGATTTGTAGCCCACAGGGACGAAAGGTGGACAAGGATGAGATGTGACTCGGATATCAGATTCACTAGGGAGGACTCAGTCATCCAGCCTGAAATAGCAGCAGCCTCTAAGCAGCAGCCTCTACCACTGACGGATGATTTGAACAGGCAAAGTACTTAGTAGCAATCCTGTTTGAGGAAGATGTAGCCAGGGACAGGGAAAAGACTCCATTATCCACTGGATTTGGAAGTCAGAAGGGGCGACACCTGGCTCAGGAAGGTCACTAGCTGCTGGTGCCGTGTGTGGTAAAAACAGTGGGATGACCCTGAAAATTGGGCAGGAATTCCCATGAGGAAGGCATTTCAAAGAAATGGAATAGTTAGAATTGGAAACAATGCCTCCCTGATTTCGTCAATAGTACTTCTCTCAGACTCTCCCCCCAGCTCAACACTTTTCCAGGTTTCTATTTAAAAGCAAAATCTAACTATCCACATTTTGCTGATAAAGATTCTCCAGGATATGTTCACCATTTAGCCGAACGCTGTGTCAGTTGTTTCCTGACAGTTTTATTTTCTGGGTAAAGTATGCCAATAATAGCTTCCCCAAATACACATGAGATACCCCCACACACACTTAACTTTGGGAAATTAATTTGCATTCAATTTGTTAATAAAGCTGAAAAATTAAACTAAAGCAATAGGAAAAAGAAATTCCTGCTTTCAAATGCATTTTTTAATCAAATTCTAAGTGATACCGTGAGTTACATTTACTTTATAGAACAAAAAGTCCCCAGTGGTAAGAAATACTTAGATTGTATTATATCCTTAAGATATTTTAAAAAATCAAAATCAATTCATTTTAAACAGCTATCTTCACACCCTGACTCTAAAGAAAAAAACAGATCTATCAATTAATTTATCAAGCAATCTATGTGAAAAGGAGCAAGAATGTTTTAGCTTTAATATATTTTCTGATGCGTCTAAGAGAAAAAAATAAATCATTATGGATTTTGCAAAGTGCATTTTTATCTTTCTCTCTAATGAGATAGTGAAACAAGAGACATTCATTGCCTCCCTAGGGAATCTCATGATTTACAAAGAATATTCTTCTCTGAAGCATTTACCCCTAAATGGCCAGCCTGTACCGTCAGTGATTACAGGGAATATGTCCAGGCCCCTCATGACCCCTTATCATTTTTCTGGCTAATGCATTAAAAGAGAAAGGGGGAAAAGTTGTAAAAAAGCAGTGTGTTCGAGGCTCCCCTTCTTTCTGCCCTACAAGCACTGTCCTTTAACCTCTGGCATGTGTTGCTGAGTCACATGATGGAAGTTAAAAGGCATAAAGAAATAAATTTAGCATGGAGCCCACAAGTGTCATCAGTAGATGGTTAGTCTTGGGAGAGAAGGAGAGGAGGAGAAGAGATGAAACTGGTCCCTGGACTTTTATGGGATGCGGAACAAGAACCTGGAAGACAAGAAGGTCCAGAAATGGAAAGAATATGGCTATTGGCACTTTCCAGGTCAGAGCACACACAGGTGTGCCCTGAACTTCCTTCTTCAACAATAAATGCTGTCAAGAAAAATTACTATGAAATAAGCATACAAATACAAATCAGTGAGTGGTAACACAAAAGTAATTATTGTAAGCTATATTTTTATTGGTGAGGCACCACGTTTAACAAGAAACCACAATGCCATAGCTATGCTATTTGTATTTATTTGTAACAGCTCAAGCTACATCTCAGAAGAGTAAACAGCTCTGTCAAAAAAAAATCTTGTCAAGAGAAAAAATATTTAACAATGCACTTGAAAAATTTGGGTTCTAGTCTCAAATGTTGAAACTCAGAATTAAATTTTTTTGTTAACTCAACTTATATTCTTCTCATTTTAGCATATTTCTTCCTCTTTCCTGTTGGTCTCCGTGTGCTGCCAAAATGATGCATAATCCCCAGGGTTTATGGTTGTTCATTCTCTGTAAAGCAGGGGTTTTTTTCCCCAGAGATAGGGAAGGTATCAGGAAAAAAGGAACAGTTAACCAGGTTATAGTTAATTTTACCTTGCCTATCTTTCAGAAAACTAATCTCAGTTTGCCATGGTCCTGGATCCCTTATCTGTAAAAGGTCCACTTTATCATCTTTGTCTTACTCTGAAATGCTTAAAGTAAATTACTTAAGAATTTCAGCACTGAGATGTCTACATACATACATACATACCCAGAGACACAGAGACATACGCGTATCACTTTATTGAGATATATTTCACATACCATACAATTCTCTTAAAGTGTAAAATCCAATGGTTTTTAGCATATTCACAGAGTTGTGAAACCATTGCCACAATCAATTTTATAACAGAAACATAGCTTCAAAATTCCCTGAGTCATCATACAGATAGAAACCAAGGTCCACATGGGTTAAGTTATGTTCCCAAGGTTACAGAGCTGGTCAGTGGCTGAGCCAGACCTAGATCCCTGGAAATTATTTTAGCCATTGACATCATCTGGGGCTCCCTTCCCCTGCCTGGGGAAAATTCTGTATGAATTAAAACCTGCTGTTAAAATGTTGTCTAAGAAAAACATCTGGCATTTTTTATTACTGCGCTCCCTCATATTATATTAAACCGATCTGATTTCTCCACCAAATTGTTGCATTGCAAGATTTCTTAGAAATATTTCTAGAACGTATTAAAACATATCTACTGAGTACTTTTAACCACAAAACATGGCTAGGAAGCCCAGAGAGAATCTGTGATGTCTCTTCTTTCAGGTAAAGACATAAATTATTTCAGCTCTTGCAAAAAATAAAAAAAAAAAGACTAAATTAGACCTTCTGCTCATTTCATTTTTAATGGACTGATTACAGATAGTTAAACCAAACTACCCATGACTAGCAAAATATTTCTCCAATGCCAATAACTTCCAAGGATTTCAATCATTCATTCTGGTTACTGGTCAGAAACCAACTTAAATCACCCAAGGGCTTACATTATCTCTGAGATTTGCTTATCTTTCAGATTTGCTCCTATGAAGTCCATAACCAATAAAGGAAAAGTTTTCGAAAGAGGAGGCTCATTTCCTGCCAATGCTAAGGAAGCCAGTGTAACAAGCACAGCCAGCGATTACTGTGGCACTGCTCTGCCCACAGCGGCACTCAGCCTCCTGGGCTGTACCAGCTGAGAGCACTCCACAATACCTAGCTCACAGAAGCACTTGTTGATTGCTCCTGCCTTTAAATGCCCCCCTTCCATGATGTTCTTCTCTCTCCTGTAACCTACCAGTTTTTTCTTTCCTGTATTGTGCCACCCCAAAATTTCATCTATTCAATAAATATTTATTGAGTCGTCACTGCTCATCAAGTATTGGGCTAAACATTGTCCCTAAATGTGGGTGCTCTCTAGAGTCTGTCTTTAACTCACTGTGCCTTTTCTCACTTTTCTCTACACATACATTTTTAAATCTCCGTTTAGTCTGGAAATCACCAAAAATCTGTAGCTCCAGTACCAGCCTCACCCCCTGAGCTCCAGGTCAGGATATGCACCCCAACCCAGGCCAGTGACATCTGAATGTCCCAAAGACCCCTCAGAGTCCCTGGGTTCAGCGGTGAATCCATCATCTCCACCTTCGCATGAATAGCCTCTCCTCCAGGGCCCCTTAACACCGTGAATAGCAGCACTGTCCACCCAGTGCCCACAGCCATAAACAGCATCACCCAGTTTCCATATGGAAAGAGTGGGAGTGAGGGGACAGCAGTGCCCTTCAACCTGGAATTGGGGCTAGAGGAAGAGAACCTTCTAATTCCAGTTGCTTTCTATGGGCCAATTTGTGGGAGAAGCAGGATGAGACCTCACCACAAATGTGGAAGTTGAATGAAATCTGTCTACCCTGGCTCTAGCAAAATGGGGGCTGGGGTTGGGAAGAGAGGTGGTGAGAAGCAACAGACCCAGCGGTGCTGGTGGGGAACAGGTTTTACAACATGAGCTCTGCCATAGCTGGAAGAGCCTGCAATGTTGACGTTGAAAAACAAATTTGCTTGTCATCAACACACACACACACACACATCAATTTCATGTCACACACACACACACACACACATCAATTTCATGTCTCCCCGCCTGTTTTCCTGTTTCCTCTGCTCAGAACGGCTTTCCTCCTATCCTCCCACACCCTCAACCATAATTCCTCCTCATACTTAATTCTCAAATGACATGTCTCCTCCTCCGGGAAGCTCTCCCTGACGCCCCCACTGTGTTATTTGCCATACTCTGCGCGTGGAGGTGTGTCTAGCAGTGTTTGTTTACGTGTCTGTCTCCGTGTCTCCCCTGCAGGCTGTCAGCTCTTTGAGAGCAGAAGCCTAATGCCCAGCCGCAGGCCCACACCGGGAAGACGGTGGGGAGGGGAAGGACCGCGGTGGAGAGCCCCAGCCAGGGAGCCCAGCACAGTCCAGCCGGGACCATTTCGAGGCGCGCGCGGGGAGCTCAGGGGGACCCAGGCAAGCGCCAAATACACAGCATCTCTGAAGACGCCGGTGGCCGGTGGCGGATGGGCCCCCCACGAGGCGCTCCCAACCAAACGGCTGGAGACTAGGGGGAGGCCCTGCAGGCATCGTACTCCCTGTGGTCGTCCTCCCCTTGCGCGGGGTAGGGGCCTCCCCACGCCCACTGCGTCTCCGCCGCCCGAGTCCCCCCGGCCGCCACCTCTGCCCTCCGCGCCGCAGAATCTCTCCGATTTACAACGGCCCAGGGCAGAGCCGGGGGCCAGGGAATGGGAAGGAGAAGGCGCCAAGACGCCGAGGAGAAACAGGCGGCCCCTCACCCCACCCTCGCGCCCTCCTAGGCGGGAAGAAATTGAGCCTCAAGAGAGGCCCTTCAGGGAACAGGAGTCCCAAAGGCCCGGGAGCCTCGGGGGGCCGCAGCCTCCGCGTCCCCCTCCCTCCTTCCCTCCTCTGCGCCTCCCTACCTGGCTGGCTTTGTGGAACTGCTTCTTCAGCCCGGCCACCGACATCGCGACTGCGACCGGCCGGGGCGGGGTGGTCTCAAGCTCGGCCGGGCCACGCGGCCGCGACACGCTCGGGGAGCGGGAGCCCGGGCCGGTCCCCGCGCGGCTGGGCTCCACCGAGCCCGCCTCCCACGGCCACGGCCACAGCCACAGCCGCTGTCACACTCGCACACACGCGCGCACGCCGATGGCAACACTGCGTTCCAAAGCCCCTGCACAGCCCATTGGCCAAGCCTCGGCGATATGCAAATGAAGCCGTTGGGGCCGCCCACGCTTCATTGTTGCGTGGAGACCTGGGCGACTGGAGTAGCGCAGAAGACCGGCCTGGGAAGCTGGGCGTGGGGATGTCCTGGGGATCGGGGGAGCACAGCCGCACAGTGCTTCTTGCTGGGCGCGGGACGGTATAGGTCTAGCTCTGAGATTGTCGTGGGTACCGGGAGAGAGATCAGTTCCCTCCGCTTCTGGGTCTTGGTGCGAAACTGGCTTTGGCTCACAGGCAACATCGCCTCCCTCCGGCGCATTTTCGCTAGGTATATGTTTAAGAAAGGAAGGCTCCGAAATGCGCCTAGGGAGGGAGAAATGCAACTGGATGGGGGACCTGTGGTAGGAGGAAGCGGTCTGTGGGTGGTGGGCTTTCTTCTCTCTCCGCGCGGTGCTCTGAGTGCAATCTGCTCAGATGATTTTGGTCTTCTGGGAGCCCTAGAGTTATGGAGTAATTTTCTAATAAATACGGTGCTAGCCCACTTGGTGCTCTGAGCCCACTGTCAACTGCACTAAAAGCAACTATCTCCAAGGTGCAGTAAACAGCTCATTGCAAATCCGGGGGAGTCCACCAGACCAGGGACCCAGCTCCCTCGGTAATCCCTACCAACTGTGTCAGTTACAGTCCATTTGCCCAGGATCCAGAGCTCGGCGCACTCACAGCCAAGCCCAGCCAGGGACCTGGAGCATTGCGTTGACCTCGTGTCAGAGCTGTCCCCAGTAGGTACAGCATCTTCGCTGAATCTGGCTTCCAAAGGTCCCGAGGATTCCCAAGACCTAGAACATACATTTGACAACGCTTCACACTGAAAAACAAAAACATTTCCCACCTTCAGTCTCTTTTTGGGCCCTTACCAGGTCCCATCTGGGGTGACCAGCAGTCCTGTCTGCCCTGGACACTTCGGGTATATGCCTGTGCCCTGGTGTCCACCTGCCATAACATTTCTCCAGGACAAAAGTCATGCAGTTCCTACCCTAGCCGTTAGCTCCCAGTGCCCAGCTAGTCCTAAACCTGACTTCATCCTAGTGAGAACTGGGCAAGTGAGTACACACCTCTCTGGGCCTTGGTTTCCTCACTTCCATTTGGAGCATGTAGACTGGAATAAACAGTGTTCCTCCTCTGATACTGGGGAAAAAATGCTTGAACTTAGTGGAAGTCCTGGGATACGGACAGCCAGTCAGAGGGTTAATGAGCATGACTTGAGTGAGTGCTGTGGGCTTACCTGCCTGACACCAGCCACTGATAGATAACTGAAAAGTGTGAGGGTGGTGACAGCTGGGTCAGAATGGCAGAGCAAGATGACCTGTCCACACAACAGTACAAACGCCTCTCAACAGTAGGCTGCACTGCAGGCCAACCACTATGTAAGGCAGAAAGCCAGCTGCAGCTGGAGTCCAGGACTGGTAGGTTTCTCTTGTCCTGGGCTATTCAGGGCTGCTCAGCTTCTTCTTTCTGCATGCTCCAGAGGGGTTTAAATAGCACCGGTTTTATGGTGCCTCCCCCTAGACCAATCTGGCTCTGTGCCCTTTGGGAGGGGGGTGCTTTTTTTAAATAGCTTATTGGCATTTCCTCCACAGTCGTTAGTACATTGAAGTTTCCCACTTCAGTTAATTTTGGTAATTTATCTCCTTCATTAATCAAGTATAGAGTTGTAGATCATACTTTTTAAACTTCAGAATCTTTCATATACATTTTCTCCTTTGTAAAAGTTTTTGTGATTTGTCTTAATTTTTGCAGTGAATAGATTCATTGGAGGTTTGCTGATTTTATTGGTCTTTCAAAATATTTTTGAATGTACTCAATTATTGCTATAGAATTTTCTCTCTCATTGATTTTTCTTTCATTATTCTTACACATTCCTTCCTTCAGTGTTGTTCAGAAGACTGGTGAGAGTTTGAAGGTTTTAACAATAGAAACTGACTCTAGCTAACGTACGCTGGAAAATAATGTATTGGAGAAGGATGTCAGGCAGCCCAGAGATTCACAGGAGGGGTGTACGGAACAAGGTGGAGGGGATGAGCAGCAAGTAGGAATCTGAGCACTGAGATCCACAGGGTGTCCAGGAACAGCTTTATTGGGATGCGCTGGCTCTGTCACTGAACACTGGCCATGGCTACCAGAATATGAAGGCTGCCCTTTCAGGCAGTCACTCCAGCTGCAAAGTAGCAGGGGCAGCATCTGATTGGTGGATTCACTCCATGGCAGATTTCCGTACTATAGGAAGAAGCTTCAGAGGTTAGGCAGCCAAATTTTATGTATATATAATATATACATTCTTTAATATATATGTTAGAGAACATAGATATTAGAGAATATATATAAAAATATTATATGTGAGCAACAACAAATGCCCATTAAAATGTATTTGGGTATCCTTAATCTCTTATGTCTTTTATTTATTTTTTCAAAACTATAAATTTTCCTCCTGAGTATGGCTTTGGTTTCATACCTTGTTTTCATGAATAATATGGATCTCCTATTTTCTAATTACACGCCTGTAGTCATTACAGTTTTGAGTTCCTCTTCGATCCAAATGTTATTCAGGACAATTTTTTAAAAAGCTTTTCTAGGCCGGGCATGGTGGCTCACGCCTGCAATTTCCAGCTCTTTGGGAGGCCGAGGTAGGCGGATCACCAGGTCAGGAGATCAAGACCATCCTGGCTAACACAGTGAAACCCCGTCTCTACTAAAAAATACAAAAAATTAGCCAGGCATGGTGGTAGGCACCTGTAGTCCCAGCTACTCGGGAGGCTGAGGCAGGAGAATGGCGTGAACCCGGGAGGCGGAGCTTGCAGTGAGCCGAGATCGCACCACTGCACTCCAGTCTGGGCAACAGAGTGAGACACGGTCTCAAAATAAAAAAAATACAAAAATTAGCTGGGCATGGTGGTGCACACCTGTAGTCCCAGCTACTCGGGAGGCTGAGGCAGGAGAATCGCTTGAACCCAGGAGGTGGAGGTTGCAGTGAGCCGAGATCATGCCACTGCACTCTAGCCTGGGCGACAGAGTGAGACTCTGTCTAAAAGCAAACAAACAAAGAAAAAAACCAAAAAACCTTTTCTAGGTGGTTTGATTTTTTATAATTTATTCTATATTAAATTCTAGACTTGTGATACTATTGTTAAATAACATGTCTTGAAAAGGTTTTTTTTAAACATAGGCTGTTGTTTCATTGTAAACACATATCATAGGGGTTGGAAATACTGTTCATTTTCCGTTTCAAACGTACAGATTTTTAGTTCATCTGTAACAGGAGTGTGTATTCTACACAGCTTCTAGCTCAGAGGAAGATTTCCAAATCATGCTAGCTGGAGCCCCCTTGGCCAGCTCAAGGCTTTCCCCTTCACATCACCATCACCCTTCAATCACCAAGGGCCCACCGCTCCTCTGTTTACGGAAAGGGTATACAAGTGTATACAAGTATCCTAGACTGTTTGACAGATTTGTCTACATATGGAATGAAACTGATGGGGACTGGGAAGTGTCCTGAGGCACAGACACACATCCCTATGAACTGAAGGAATTTTGGGCATTTGGTGATCTTCACAAGTCAATGACAAGAAGGACACTGTTGTTGTCTCTGGCACTCTGCCAGATGGCCCATAATCTGGCAGAGGTTTGAGTGTTCTCTTATGGTCTTTTTCTTTTTTTCTTTTTTTTTTTTTTTGGAGATGGAGTCTCGCTCTGTCGCCCAGGCTGGAGTGAGGTGGCGCAAACTTGGCTCACTGTAACCTCCACCTTCTGGGTTCAGGTTATTCTCCTGTCTCAGCCTCCCAAGTAGCTGAGACTACAGGCCCACGCCACCATGCCCGGCTAATTTTTTTGTATTTTGGTACAGACCGGGTTTTCCTGAGCTGAGGCAATCAGCCCACCTCAGCCTCCCAAAGTGCTGGAATTACTGGCGTGAGCCACTGCTCCCAGCCTATGCTCTTTTTCTTGTGGCCTTTGACTCACCTCCTTTCTCTTTTCTGGTCCACAGAGTGTTATGCTAGTACACATTGACATTCATCTGTCTTATGCCTAGGCCAGCTTTTGAGTCTAATGAATATTTGCACTCTGTAGCGAGTGACTTATATCTATCTGGGGTGCAGGGTCGGGGGGGCAGAAGAATTCTGGGTAGGAGTTAGAAAGGGAGGGAAGCATGCTTATTAATGTTCAAAATATCCCATCATATATCTCATAAATCAGGTCTGAGCATGTTCAAATGCTCTGTGTTCCAATATTTTTCTACTTTATTTGTCAAAGATAGGTACGATATTCTTCTCTACAATCTCTTGCTACAATTGTGATTATGTCTGTTGCATCTTATATTTGGGACTTTTGCTCTAAACATTTCAGTGCTATGGTATTCTACTTATGGGTATTTATTATTGTCATATTTTCCTTGTCGATTTTTTCTTTTATCTGTAGAAAAAAAAATATTTTCTCCTACTTACAGCTTTTTGCCTTCTGTTTTACTTTGCCACATACCCATATTTGTATCCTTACTTTTTGTGTATATGTGCTTATGTCTTAATTGGTGCTTTACTTTTCATTTTGTTGTAGACACATGCTCTTATAAACAGAATAAAATTTAATTTTGTTTCTGGACCAAAATATGTCTTTGCCTTTTCCTAGAGAGATTTAAGCATTTATATTTATTACAAAAAGAAAAATATTGTCAGCTGGGCGTGGTGGCTCAAGCCTGTAATCCCAGCACTTTGGGAGGTCAAGATGGGCGGATCACGAGGTCAGGAGATCGAGACCATCCTGGCTAACACGGTGAAACCCCGTCTGTACAAAAAATACAAAAAACTAGCCGGGCGAGGTAGCGGGCGTCTGTAGTCCCAGCTACTCGGGAGTCTGAGGCAGGAGAATGGTGTAAACCCGGGAGGCGGAGCTTGCAGTGAGCTG
>NW_012117110.1:810378-895549 GCF_000951035.1 Colobus angolensis palliatus
AGAATGGTGTAAACCCGGGAGGCGGAGCTTGCAGTGAGCTGAGATCCGGCCACTGCACTCCAGCCTGGGTGACAGAGCAAGAGTCTGTCTCAAAAAAAAAAAAAAAAGGAAAATATTGTCGTTGTGTGGTACGTTATTATTTTTCTTCTACATAGTTCCTTTTTGCGGTTTTTTTTGGGGGGTTTTGTTGTTGTTGTTGTTGTTGTTTTGAGACAGGGAGACAGGATCTTGCTCTGTTACCCAGGCTCTGGAGTGCAATGGTACAGCCATGGCTCACTGCAGCCACAGTCTGGGCTCATGTGATCCTCCCACCTCTGCCTCCCAAGTAGCTGGGACTACAGGCACATGCCACCACACTAAGCTAATTTTTTAATTTTTTGTACAATGGGGTCTCACTATGTTGCCCAGGCTGGTCTCAAACTCCTGGGCCCAAGTGATTCTCCTGCCTTGGCCTCCCAAAATGTTGGGATTATAGGCATAAGCCATCATGCCCAGCCATAGTTCTTTCTTCTATGATTATTATCTATCTATTACTCAGATTTTCTTTGCTTTTTCTTCCTCTTTGCTTTTGGAAATTGTTCATCTAATTTTTACTCAATGAGTGATTACCACTGACCTAAAATATATTTGAATTTATATTCTCTATCAGCATCAATAATTAAACACTTTATGGAAGCCACAGCATGACTAGAATGAGCCATGGTCAGGGCACATCCACTAGGGCCACCACATCACCTCCTTCTACTCAGGCTGCCTCCTGCTCCATATGAGAACCCTCGGGCAGAGACCAGAATGGGCCCAGTACCTTTTGTCTGAAACAGCAAATGAACCAGGGGGAGACTAGGGTGCAGAGTGTTGGTTTGAAGACACGAGGGCAAAGATGGAGTGAAGATAATTTAAAAACAAGTTTTGAGATAAAAGAATTGTGAAATTGTTTTAAATTCAAAATATTTTCATAAGTATATATTTTCTATTATACAATAACATTTAAAGAAAATTTGGAAATTATCAAAAAGTAAAAGGATGGAAAAACTACCTTTAGAATCATATCTGAAGCAATCACTCTTAATATTTTGGTATATTTTTCTTGTAGAGATTCTTCTTGTGCAAAATTTAAGCATGACAGTGTCATGACTATGCATACTATATTTTCTTTGTTCTTTTAGTTAACTGAGCATTTCCTATATTGTCTGGTCTTCACACACAACATTTTAATGACCACTTAAACCAATGTAGATATATCAAATTATAATTGTTTATTTTCCATTAATACATAGTTAAAGGTTCCCACCCCCCATATTTTTCATGATTTAAATAATGCCATATTAAACATCTTTTTCCATATTAAAATTTTCTTTCTATATTTAGGAATGGATTTTCCTCAGAATGGACTCCACTCTGAGATGTAAAATCAGTGCATCAAAGAATTTGAACAATCCTAAATTTTATATATATATATATATATATAATGCAGTTTTCATTGCTCCCATGATACACAGTCATTAGAGAAGCATCTTGTAAAAAAAGGCAGGGGGAGAAGAAAGGAGGCAAAGAAACATGGATATGGATTTGTGTCTTCCATTTACCTTGAATTGAATTTAATGTCATTAAAAAACTCATTGGCCAAGTGCAATGGCTCACACCTGTAATCCCAGTGTACTTTTGGAAGCCAACGCGGGTGGATCACTTGAGGCCAGGAGTTGGAGACTAGCCTAGGCGACATGGCGAAACCCCATCTCTACCCAAAATACAAAAAAATTAGTCGGGCGTGGTGATGCACACCTGTAGTCCCAGCTACTCAGAGGCTGAGGTGGGAGAATCACTTGAACCTGGGAGGCGGAGGTTGCAGTGAGCTGAGATTGCGCCACTGCATTCCTGCCTGGGCGACGGAGTGAGACCTGTCTAAAAAAAAAAAAAAAAAAAAACACACAAAAACAAACAAACAAAAAAAACAACAAAAACTCATCAACATGTAGCCTAATACAAGCTCCAGATTGCAGTGCCTGGCAGACCTCGGAGAGCCAAGTTCAAATACTGAACTGATGTCTTCTATTAACCTTAAAATGTTAGGTTAACCATGACCTCTCTACTTCTAGCTTTCTCTCCCTCTTTTTTTTTCCTGAAAAAAAAAAGAAAAAAAATCTCTCACCCAAACTTTCTTCTCAGGAGGCCTCCTGGCTTACTTGTGCATGAAAGGGTGGGGCTTTGGCTCACTAACTACGTAACAGTTGTGCAGTGTGCCAAGTATTTAGATAAACCAGATCTAGAAGCATTATTTCTCTCAGTTGAATTCCCTTACATACCTGGCTGCAGCAGAAAGTTGAAAGCACAGATACTGTTTTTGCTTTCCTTGTAACTTCATAAGTGGGTTTTTTTTTTTTTTCCACATCTGGGAAAGATGTGTGCCCACCAATGAGGTAACAGCAGACATGATGAATCCCAGATGTTGAACATGGCAATTTGCCTTGAACTCACAATATCACAACTGGGAGCAAATGTATAGATTTTCTTTGCTTGTTGTTTTACATGAAGCTGAGGGAAAATCCATTGACTGTTAAGAAAAGGCCAGAAAGACTTTTCATTTTAAAATGTAGAGGAAAAATCTGAAGTATTTTTATTTGTTTAAAAATGAGGATGGGGCAGGGTGTAGAGGCTCACGCCTGTAGTCCTAGCACTTTGGGAGGCCGAGGCAGGCCAATCACTTGGGGCCAGGAGTTCGTGATCACCCTGGCCAGATAGCGAAACCCTGTCCCTACTCAAAAATACAATTAGTTGGGTGAGGGCGGGCGGGGTGGCTCACGCCTGTAATCGCAGCGCTTTGGGAGGCCAAGGCGGGCGGATCACGAGGTCAGGAGATTGAGACCATCCTGGCTAACAAGGTGAAACCCTGTCTCTACTAAAAATACAAAAATTAGCCAGGCGTGATGGCGGGCGCCTGTCGTCCCAGCTACTTGGGAGGCTGAGGCAGGAGAATGGAGTGAACCTGGGAGGCGGAGCTTGCAGTGAGCCAAGATCGCGCCACTGCACTCCAACCTGGGCGACAGAGCGAGACTCCGTCTCAAAAAAAAAAAAAAAAATTAATTTGGTGTGGTGGCACTTGCCTGTAATCCTAGCTTCTTGGGACGCTGAGGCACGAGAATCACTTGAACCCGGGGCAGAGGTTGCAGTGAGCCAAGATAGCACCATTGCACTCCAGCCTGGGTGACAGAGCGAGACTCTATCTCAAAAAAAAAAAAAAAAAAAAAGGATGGGGTAAAGGGCACACTGCACAACTGCTATGCATCTCAATAGTAAAGGCAAAAGGGAATTAATGCATATCACGGTTATCTACAATACTTGACTCTGCTTTTCCGGAACCTATAAACAAACATTCAATTAGAATTCTGGGTCATGCTGTAAATTCCAATTAGCCTTTGTCAGTTACATAGGTGCCGTTTTACATTTCCATATTTTACCCCAGAGGATTTATTTTTCACTTCCAATAAAGAGATGCATAAAGTTTGTGTTGGGGATGAGGAATTAGCCGAGCGACGCAGATGGCCTTCATAAACCCCTGCTGCCACCTTGTGGTGTTGCTGAGAAGCGACAGAGGTAAGCCTTTCTGAACCATGAGTCTATAGTGGTTAGTTTCATGTCATTTACTTCTTTTAAAAAAGCACACTAGCATCTTGAGTCTTGACACAACAGCTCATTTTAATGGTGTGGTGTGCAAAAACGTTGCCACAGAAATTTTCAGTTCTTACTGGAAGAATCTCAAGAAGGGCTGTCCCATCCCTATGGCATTAGCCAGATAGGTAGAAGAACACATAGGGAATGGTGTCATGCTACCAGAGGAAGAATTTCGAGAAAAAGGAAGTGACCACTAGAGTCAATTGTTACAACAGCAGCCCCTGGTATAGTGACGTGGCTCACACCTGTAATCCCAGCACTTTGGGAGGCCAAGGCAAGAGGATCGCTTGAGCCCAGGAGTTCAAGGCAGCAGTGAGCTATTATTGCACTCCAGCCTGGGCAATGGAGAGAGACTCTGTCTCTAAAAATCAACAAAAACAACAAAAAGCACACAATGCCATCATTTTCTATCTATTCCTTCTACTCACTTTATTCCCTTCCATAGCACTTTACCTGATATTTTAGTATATATATGTATACATATACACATACATATATATATATATATTTTAGATTGTCATTTATGTCCCACTACCAGAGTGAGTGAAAGCACTGTTAAGCAGCACTGCCCAGTAGAACTTTCTATGATGATGGAAATGTTCTCTATCTTTGCTGTCCAATACTGGCAATCACTACCCAACTGTGGCTATCAATCGCTGAAAAGTTGATAATGGAGGCTTTCCATTTTTAATTTAATTTTAATTAATTAAAATTTAAATAGCTACACGTGGCTAGTGCTACTGTGTTGGACAACGCAGTTTTAGAAGGGCAAGGGAATTAATCTGCTTTATTTACTGCAGCCTCCCAATACCAGAGAATAGCTGGAGTCCTAGAGCTGCTCAAGAAACATAAATATTTAGTTAATGAATAAGTAACTAACCACGAATAGAGCAAATGAGCACCTAAAGTAATGTATCAGATTTAACATGAAGTTGAGGGTGATGATTAAAGAAGAGTAGTGGTAAAAGTAGGTGGTGTTGAAGGGCCAAGAAAATGTGAGAGGTCATTGTCATGTTGTGCATTCAGGGGGATGTGAGCAGTGGTCCTGCTAGTACTGACCTCCATGGAATGGTGTGTTTGCTCTGCAACCAGAGGTTGCACTAACAGCTGGGAATCCTGCCATGATGGTCAGCAGGGGAGGGAGCACAGGAAATAGGGTCTTCTCACGGGAACATCTGGCTAGGTGTCCACAGCAGCTGTCACGAAAGACAGGAAGTTCCCATCTAATGTGGCCTTGTCCCTGATCTTGTGGGAGCCCTGGCCCCTTAAGAGCACTATGAGATTGATAACAATGTCCTCACAGGTGTTGTAGGACCCAAGGAAGTTCTGTTAAATGTACGAGACATTTAATTAGTAGCATTATTACCTATGGCTTGATCCTTCTCTGGTCACTGGTCAGGGTTGCATAGAAATCTGCGGCCTTCATTGGCCATGGGAGATTGTTGCCCTAGATCCCAACAGTCCAAGCTTGCTAAACTCCTCTACCTGTCTACTCCAGGCACCAACTGGGACTAATGCTTTAACTGTGCCCATTGTCCCCATTTCCCTTTGAGAAAAAATGTCAAATTCTTTTTATAAAATACGCTAAATGAATTCATTGAAGACACCAATCAGTAAGACTCAGAGGCAATAGATACGGAATTGTATTTTACTAAATTATTCTAAGAAAATCCAGAAAGAATCACACATTTAATTTTAAGGCCAAAATGCTTGCTGGGCTACTAAAAAGTGTGCTTTTTCCACCCATTTTTCTATGAGTCATAGAAAAAATAAATAAATCCCCAGATTGACTTTGTATTTCTCTTTCCAACTGTCCTTGTGAAAAGAAACTGTGGTTCTCTTTTAGTGTAAGATGCTGCTGCATTTGCAAAGGTAGCAGCAATGTACTTAGCATCTGGTATTTCAAGAGTCTCCCCCTTGTGCTATGTGTGCCTCTAATCATACAAGAAAAGTTTGGACAGTGTCTACCCCTGGGTTGATTTGTGTTTTAGTTCGTCTATTGCTGTTAGGATTATGGTCTATAGGGGGCAGCGAGGGACCTGAAAGTGAAACAGCGGAGCTTTAAAATGCACACTGTCCAGGGTGATTCCATCGCTCTCTAAAGCAGTGCTTTACAATCTTTAATGCGCAGGTGGATTCCCTGGGGCACTGGTTAGAATGCAGGTTGTGATTCCCTGGGTCTGCACGAGGGCCCAAGGCCTGAGCCTCTGCATTTCTACCAAACTCCAAGGTGATGACAGTGCTGCTGGCCCGAGACCACAGTTAGTAGCAAGGTTGTACATGACAAGTTCCCATCGGTCTCACAGAAACCCAGGATGCAGCTTTTCTACTTAACACACCTTCGTTACGTGAATAGTGAACATGCACAGCCAACAGCTCCTGAGTTCGATAAACTGACTGGATGGAAAACAGTTGAGTACCAGATATGTCTTTCCCTTGGCCATGGGGATGGCATTTTCTCTCTTCTGGGTTAGCATCTCTGCTGGCAAACTTCAGAGGCTGATACCATCATCACTCTGTCACTGGTGAATATAAAATTCTGAGCCTGATTTTGCCAGATTTTTTCCAAGGAATAGAATATGCCCCAACCCATGAAGCACAGAACTAGTGGCCTGCAGCCACCTTCCACAGCCCAGGCCATAGGAGGCCCCTGGACGCGTGAGGGGAAAGAACTCACAGTGTGCACAGAACATGCCAGGTCCACGGTGCACTCTCATGGCCACTCTTTGAGACATGCGTGACCAAGTCAGGGATGAGGAGACAGAGCTCAGAAAGATGAAATGTTACACAACAAAATGTGATTGACCTGTCTCACAGGCTGTGGCTACAGAAGCCCGTACATTGACCTGGAGAGTACCAGGACCTGGGTGCACTTGATTATTCCTTGCTCTAAAGCACACTAGGTTTCATTCATTGGTTCATTTATTTGACACACATTTATTAAGCGCCTAAAAGTGTCTGGCCTTGTGCTGGGAGCCAAGTCAGTAGAGATAAAGGTTTTTATTCTATAGAAGCTCACATTTGAAACACATGGGCAGTTTTCCATAAAGTGTCCCATGTGGTCTTAGGAAAAGCAAGAGTCTAGAGAAGTGGCTGGAGTCTAGTGAGTCCCCGCCTCTGACTCCTTCAAGTGCTTTTCCCTGACCAGAGAAATGCAAGACTATTCACTTGGTATTACGTGGTGTGTGTTTGGAGACTGGATTACTTTGTGCCTTAATGTGATCTTTATTTCACTGTAGTGATAGATGGCTTTATTCTCCTCCCTACCAGACCCTGAGCTGGAAAATTTGGCCTAGTAAACCTGTGTTAGACCCACTGGCACTGTCCCATCCTTGTGGCTTTGCCTGACTCCTGACCCTTTCCTACCCACTCCCACTGGGGAAGGAGAGCCAGTGCAGGTGAAGTGATGGACTTTCAGGGTGCCGACACACACACTCCACACCCAGCCTCCTCGTGCTCTGCCAGCTCACTTTGAGCAAGCTTCTGGAAGATGAAGTTTACCTTGCCTGCTTCTGTACACATACACCCCCCTAGCTAGTACAGAACCTGACAAACTCTGCCCACACACAAAACAATTTTTGAGAAGCCATTGAATGACTTAAACCATGGGTTTGCAGAGCAGGAAGGGACTGACTTCAAAGTTCATTTCGTTTTAGGGAAAACTGATGTAAGCTGTATGAAATCAGGATACTGTTTACCCTTAGGAGAGGCAGTCATGACAGGAACGGGTCAGGATGAAGCCGTGGGTGCTGCTATTATTTGAGTTCTCAGTCTGTGTGCACACGAGGGTTAGTTTTGTGTAAGTCCATTGTGTCCTATTCTTAAAATATGTGAGCTTTTCTATATGCGTGAAGAAACTACATTAAGTTCATAGCTTTTGACTACATCTAGCGGCAAGTTTTAAAAGAGGAATTAAATAATAATGCTTAAATCAATGACAATGCACAAATGCCCTGAATTTTCTCCTTTGCAGGTCCATCACTTCTGTTTAAAAACAAAACAAATCACCAATCACCTAATCCTGGCCACCCCCATGCAATACATTTAAGGCTCAAAACTTCAAAAACAACCCGTCCTCTCCTGTTTTCCATTCTGCTTTTGCCCTTCCCCCAACTGACACTTGTTGGATGACCTCACCTGATTTCTATATAGAAAATTGTGTCCAGCTGGTGTTAGTTCTCTCCAGCCCTCTCATCTCCACTTGAATGTGATCCTGGGAATGAGTGTTTTCCTCTGATACTTCCTTCTGATTGTGAGGAAAGGGACCCCCATCTCATCTTCTCTCTGCAGCTCACTTCCAGGAAAGTTTGGCCCTCACACCTCCTCCTAGGAGGGGAGCATGCCCACCCTAAGGCAACAAATGCTGAATGTTCCAGACGTGGCCCCAACTCATTTTCCAAGTTCTTCAATTTCAGGAAAATAATTTGAGACTCTTCTCTACCTTTGAAGGACATTGGTAGGGTTCTTCCCTGGGATTTGTGAGTTTATCTCTTATATAATCTTGACCCTTTGATTTTTGTCTTACATTTTTTTGATTTCCCAATATGGGGTCTAATTTTAAGTGGCTCTGGAAGTTTGGATGTTCAGGCTCTTGCAAATAATTTGATTGAATGGACTGAAACACTCGAGTTTCCCTGAATACCTGAAACTTCTTAACTCTCTAAACTGAGTACTTTGGCTATGCAGTCTCAGAGTCCAAGGTCCAGTTCTTGTTTTTCCATTCTTCACGAGACCCAGATACAGTGCGTAGGAGAGAAGTACTAGGCGCCACCCGATCTGGGTCCCAACTTGCTGGAGGGCCCTGGAGAAGCTGTTTGTGTAAAAGCCAAAGCATCGATTCCCTTAATGACACATTTTTCTAAAATTTACAGTTGTATGATCTAGTTCACATATGACATAAGATTCCCACAGGGACTTAACCTAGGGAGTGAAGTGTAATTGTGCTTCCTTGAGTAGGCACCTTGTTCAGTGCACAACCCACGCTTTTGGAGATTTTGGGCAACTTTTGATCATATCAATGACTATTTTTTAGCCAATCCTTCTAAGGGTACTTCAACTTTATTTTCATGTCTCTAGTACATATTTAACAAATTCCTAGAATTTATATCCAATATATCAGATGTATCTCTTTGAAGTGTCTTATTTCCACTTTGCTGCCTAAAAATTGATTTTATAGAACTTGATACACCATAGAAAACTATTAAGCAAATCGTGGCATACAGAGGGTTTATACCAAATTAATGAGGCCTGCGCAGATAGAATGAAAAGAGGCAAGAGCTATAACATAAGTTCATTCAGCTCCTTTGCACTTTTATTTATTTATTTGGGTACCTTTAAAAACAAAGAATTAGGGATCATAAAATTATAATTGATACATCCAACATTATTTACTTAAATTTAAAAAATATTTTTGTAATTTTTTTCCCTCCTCTATTTTCTTCCTACAGCCCACCGCCTCTAGGCTAAGGTAATTGAACAAGATGCTAATACTATTACCCAAGTCTTAGAAGAAGATAGACTCTTTTCAGGATAATAAAACACAGGAGATATGCCAACAGCACAAGATATCTGATATATTTTAGGTAATCCACCTGGAGACCAGATGACCATAATGGCCTTTTTCCATCCCACCTGCAGGATCTGAGGCTCCCTTTACCCTGTCTCCAGCAGTGGGTCTGGACAAAACAGGAAAACCCACTCCAAAGGGCTAATCCACAGATTGACAATGCACAGCCAGGGCCAGGGCCCAGGGAAAAGATGACGGGTAAAAGGGCTGAGAGCAAGAGATGGAACGGAAGAGATCCTAGGGCATCTCTTTCTGCCTCTGCCCTGACAGAGTCATTATGGACTGTGGGCACATGTGGAAGAGATACTGAGGAGACAGAGAAATATGCTTGACTATAAAGGATGCCCCCAAACTTGGAATAAGGCCTACCACTCAGAAATGGTACATGGGGATAAGCTGTGTAGACTAATCCTTAACCACTCCTTTTACCCCAAATATAATCATGACAAAACAACATTTTGGTTAACAATGGACCACATATGCAATGGTGGTCCCATAAGATTTTAATACTATTTTTGTTTCTTTGCTGCTTGTTTGTTTTTAGAGACAAGTCTCACTCTGTTACTCAGACTGGAATGCAGTGATGTGATCACAGCTCGCTGCAGCCTCCAACTCCTGGCCTGCAGCAATCTGCCCACCTTACCTCCCAATAAGTAGCTAGGATTACAGGTGCAAGCCACCACACTCAGATAATTTTTTAAAACATTTTTGCAGAGATGGGGTTTCACTATGTTGCCCAGGCTGGTCTCAAACTCCTGGCCTCAAACGATCCTCCTCCCTCGCCTCCCAAAGCCCTGGGATTATAGGTATAAGACACTGCACCAGGCCTAATGCTGTATTTTTACTGTACCTTATTTATGTTTAGATACACAAATACTTACCATTGTGTTATAATTGCCTACAGTATTCAATATAGTAACATGCTGTACAGGTCTGTAGCCTAGGAACAATGGGCCACACTATATAGGCTAGGTGTATAGTAGACTAGACCATTAGGTTTGTACACGCATACCCTCATCATCACCCAATGATGCATTTCTCAGAACCTCATTGTTAATTAAGCATGACTTTAGACTGATTCTAGCACTTGAACAATGAAGTTAAAAATTGATTGAAGGAGGTTTTTCACTTAACCAAGGCAGATGGAACACCGTGTTTACTGCCACCTCTTCCCAAAACCTCATAGAAGGACACTAAAGGAATAAGAAGAATGAGAGAGATGACAGACTAGAGATGTCAAAATCAAATTTGGGAAAATGTAAAGCAGTTGTGCGAATGGTACCGACTTAGCTGTGAAAGCAGAAATCTGACTGCCTGCAGGGGAAGAGAAACTGGTAAAAAGAAACCGACTCCCAGCCCAGAAGCCTGGGAAGTTTCAGGAATTGAGACACAAGCACTTGCAAAGCAAAAGGACAGGACGGGTTAAGCAGTGCGAGTGAGTCCTTAAAAGCAGAACTCACTCCAGGAGGGCTGTCTGTAAGGGGAAACCAGGAAACTCGGATGTCACCTGAGTGTGTGTGACAGCATCAGAAATGTGTAAGACTTTTTTCAGAATGTCTGGGGCTGAATCAGTGATAATTCATGTCTATAAAACTCAGTAAATGAAAAGTAAGAGAATTATTTAAAATGGTATAAGTTAAATAAAATCATAATACATGCTCTAGCTATGAAGAGTATTTTCATAATCATAATGACAACACAAAATCTTCACTTGACAAAAAAAAATGTGATATAGGCTGGGAGCAGTGGCTCATGCCTGTAATCACAGCACTTTGGGAGGCCAAGGTGGGCAGATCACCTGAGGTCAGAAGTTCTAGACCAGCCTGGCCAACATGGTGAAACCCCGTCTCTACTAAAAATACAAAAAGTTAGCCAGGCGTGGTGGCAGGCACCTGTAGTCCCAGCTACTCAAGAGGTTGAGGCAGGAGATTCACTTGAACTCAGGAGGTGTAGGTTGCACTGAGCCTAGATAGCACCACAGCACTCCAGTGTGGGCGACAGAGTGAGCCTCCATCTCAAAAGAAAAGTGATATAACTTCATTGGGAGGATGGGGAGAGGGAATGTATGGTGGTTTAGAAAGCGTAATAGAATTCCAATCATAAAGTCAATAGATGATTTCTAAAATTTCAAAAATCATAAGCAGTAGTATAAACATGTTGTACAGAAATATTAAGATTTGAAAAAGAGAGACAGAAGAAAAACTTAGAAGAGTTTAAAGCATTTCTTCTGAGTGGTGAAGATGGGAAGCAGAAACTGAGGTTCCAGGAGACTAGAGCAGAGGACTACCTACTTTCCTATAAGTCACTCAGTATCATTTGTCTTTTAAAATTATGCACATATATTGCTTTGGTCAGAATTAAATTACTTTTTAAAAGGGAATTCGTTAGACTTTTTTTTAATTAAGTGTGTGTGCACATGCATGTGTGTTTTTGGTTGAGAAAGAATTAGACCACCACTTTGCTGCTCCTAATCACCAGCAGATGTGTGGAGTTCTTCATGGTATAAGAGGAGGATTGGAAGAGACCACAACATGTGACCAACCTAGCAGTGGACCAGTAAGACTAATTTGGTCTGCCAGCTACTCCTTCCTTTTCTATAACTTAAAGTGCGTAGCTGCCTAGAATTAGAGAGCTGTGTTGCAGGGTCTAGCTATATTTCTTTGAATTCCATCGAACTGAGCCAAGAGGTACCTGCCTCAGAAGTTAAACAGATTGGTTCTCAGGGATGAAAATAGCCCTAGGACAGTTGGTAATGTTGCATGGAAGGAGAAAAGATTATTTAGAGACAGCAGTGGTATCTGTGCTAGAGCTACTGAAAAGGCACCTGGTTTGAGAATGGATGTGTCAACTGAGGACTGGGATCACACCTTATTTTGCAACATGAAAGATGCTTCCCACACAGGCCTCCTAGAACATATGCAAGAGGAAGTAGCCCATAGAAACTAGTGGGTACAACTTCACTGTAGGGTGTAACTCTTTTTTAAAAGTTGAGTCAACTTCTAGAAGGATGGCAAATCTATAAACAAAATTGAGCTGGCCTTCCACATTTACTGGTGTACTGACTAAGTGGGCTTCTTGGGTGCTTAATTAGTGTTTACACAGTATTTTGTTCATCCTGGATTTTAACCCATATATATATTTGTTTTAAAGTGAGTTTCTTATAGATAACATATAATTGGTTCTTCCTTTTTAAAATTCAATCTGACAATATCTTTTAGTTGGAGGCTTAGACCATTTACATTTAATGTAATCATTAATAAGGTTGGGTTTAAAATCTACCATCTTTCTATTTATTTTCTATTTCTCCCATTTTTTCTTCATTCCTTTTTCCCTCTTTTTCCATCTTCATTTGTGTTAATTATTACTTTTTAGGATTCCATTCCATTTCAACAATTGGCTTATCAACTATAGCTTTTCGTTGTGTTTTGTTTTAGTAGCTGCTTTAGGTTTATAATATTCATCTTTAACAACATCACAGTCTCCTACAAATAATATTCTACCACTTCACATATTACATATGAAACTTACAACAAGGTACTTCTATTTTTCCCTCCCATCCTTCGTGTTCTTCTTTTCTTACTTTTATGTCTATATATATCATAAACTCCATAATATACTTTATTTGCTTTAAACAGTCAATTATTTCAAAATAAATTTTTAATGAAAAAAGTGTATCTTTTTCTTTTCTTTTTTTTTTTTTTTTTTTTGAGATGGAGTCTCGCTCTGTTGCTCATGCTGGAGTGCAGTGGTGCGATCTTGGCTCACTGCAAGCTCTGCCTCCCGGGTTCACACCATTCTCCTGCCTCAGCTGGGACTACAGGTGCCCACCACCATGCCCAGTTAATTGTTTGTATTTTCAGTAGAGACTGGGTTTCACTGTGTTAGCCAGGATGGTCTCTATCTCCTGACCTTGTGATCCGCCCACCTCGGCCTCCCAAAGTGCTGCGATTACAAGCATGAGCCACCGTGCCCAGCCGTGTATCTTATATTTACCCATGTTTACCATTTCCAGTGCTCTTTTTTCTTTTTCTTTTGTTCAAGTCTCAATTTCCATCTGGTGTCATTTTCCTTCTGTCTAAAAAAATTCCTGTTACATCTTTTGTGGTGCAGGTCTACTGGCAATGAATTATCTCAGCTTTTTTGTGTGGGAAAAAATTTTATTCCATACTTGTTTATGAAAGATACCTTCAGTGGGTATAAAATTCTAGGCTGACAGATTTCTTTCAGCACTTGAAACAAACCATTCCATTCTCTTCTGGCTTGTGCATTTTAAAACTCAGTAGTCTACAATTTTTCTTCTCCTAGCTTTGTTCCCTTGTTTGTAGTGTTCCTCTAATTTCTGGGAGTCTTTTGAATTTTTTTAATCCCTCATTTTCAGCAATTTTACTCTGATGTTCCTTACTGTCGTTTTCTTTGTCCTTTTTGGGGTTTGTTGAGTGTATTAGCTCAACAATATACCATAGATCGGTGGCTTAAACAAAAGACATGTATTTCTCCCTATTCTAGAGGCTGGGAAGTTCAAGACCAAGGTGCTGGTAGATTTGGTTCCTGGTGAGGGCCCACTCCCTCATTTGCAGACAGCCAACTTCTTGCAATGTTTTTACATTGAAGATAGGGAGACAGAGAGAGAGAATGAAAGAGAGGCTGCACATGAGAGAAAGCAAGCCCACTCTGGTGACTTTCTTCTTATAAGGACACTAACTGCATCATAAGGGGCCCACCCTCATGAACTCATCTAAACCTAATTATCTCCCAAAGGCCTCCACCTCCAAATGCCATCACATTAAGGATTAGGGCTTCAGTATAGGAATTTGAGGGGAACACATTCAGTACGTAACACAAAACCTCTTGGATGTATATGTTTATATGTTTAAATACATTTGGAAAACTTGGAACATTATTGCTTCAAATATTTTTTATTGCCCTCTCCCTTTCTGCAACTCCTATTACACAATTCTCACAGGCTTTTTCTCAGTGCAATTCTGTCTACCTTCTAGCTAGAGTGATTTTTTTTCTTAGAATCATTTACTCAGTTTTCTGCACTATTTTTTTTCAATATAGTGGTGAGTTTTCCTTCCCCATTTTTTTTTCAAATTTTCAATGTATTTATTTACTTATTTATTTTTATTTTATTTTATTTTATTTTTTTAGATCAAGTCCCACTCTGTCACCCAGGCAGAGAGCAATGGTGCGATCTCAGCTCACTGCAACCTCCGACTCCCGGGTTCAAGTGATTCTCCTGCCTCAATCTCCCGAGGAGCTGGGATTACAGAAATGTGCCACCACACTCAGTTAATTTTTTTGTATTTTTAGTAGAGACGGGATTTCACCATGTTGGCCAGTGTGGTCTCGAACTCCTGACCTCAGGTAATCCACCGACTTTGGTCCCCCAAAGTGCTGGGGGGGAAGATGTAAGCCACTGCGTCCAGCCTTTTCAAAATACTTTAATGAGAAGCCAGTAGAGGCTGCATTGGGAATTGCTGACCAGACATTAATTTTGAACCAGAAGTTACCATCTTGCAGCCAGGCACAGTGGCTCACGCCTATAATCCCAGCACTTTGGGAGTTCAAGGGAGGCAGGTCACTTGAGGTCAGGAGTTTGAGACCAGCCTGGCCAACATGGCGAAACCCCGTCTCTACCAAAAAATAGAAAAATTAGCTGGACGTGGTGTCACATGCCTATAGTCCCAGCTACTCCAAGGCTAAGGCAGAAGAATCACTTAAATCTGAGAGGCAGAGGTTACAGTGAGCCGAGATGATGCCACTGCACTCCAGTCTGGGTGACAGAGTGAGACTCCTTCTCAAAAAAAAGTTACTACCTTGCATTTCTGATTCTTTTTAAGATTTCTATCTTCTGTCCAACAATTATGTAATGCATGGCCTTCTATAATTTACCTCTTCATTGCAATTGCACCATTTACTTATGTAAAAATATGTTCTTTGTTCCATTACATTTTTTTTTTTTTTGAGATGGAGTCTTGATATGTCACCCAGGTTGGAGTGCAGTGGTGCAATCTCGGCTCACTGCAATCTCCGCCTCCTGGGTTCGTGCCATTCTCCTGCCTCAGCCTCCCGAGTAGCTGAGACTACAGGCGTGTGCCACCACACCCAGTTAATTTTTTGTATTATGATGAGGTTTCACCGTGTTAGCCAGGATGGTCTCTATCTCCTGACCTCATGATTCGCCCACCTCAGCCTCCCAAAGTGCTGGAATTACAGGCATCAGCCAACATGCCCAGCCTGCTCCATTAAAATTTGTTGCATTTAATGCCATTTTATCTGATATTCACATTTCTGATTATTTATTTATTTACATATTATATATATATATATGGGGAGAGAGAGAGAGAGAGACAGGGTCTTGCTCTGTTGCCCAAGCTGGAGTGCAGTGGCACAATCACAGCTCACTGCAGCCTTGACCTCCCAACCTCCAGTGATCCTCCCACTTCAGCCTCCCAAGTAGCTGGAAACCACAGACCCTCACCCTTTCTTTTTTTTAATGCCTGATATATTCTCCTACCCTTTTATTAATTGTTTCATAATACATCATACCTTAACTTGTCTCTTGTCATAGCACAAAATTGGATTTTATATATTGAATCAATATTTTGATAAAGGAATTTAACATTTAGTTGTACATTTAAACTTACAGCAACTGGCATACCTGGGTCTAATTTTACCATCTATTTTTCCTTCCTTCCTTCCTTTCTTCCTTCCTTCCTTCCTTTCCCTTTGCTTCCTTCCTTCCTTCCTTTCCCCTTCCTTCTTCCTTTCCTTTCCTTTCCTTTCCTTTCCTTTCCTTTCCTTTCCTTTCCTTTCCTTCCCTTTCCTTTCCTTTCCTTTCTTTCGATGGAGTATTGCTCTGTTGCCCAGGCTGGACTGCAATGGTGCAATCTCTGCTCACTGCAATCTCCATCTCCTGGGTTCAAGCAATTCTCCTGCCTCAGCCTCCCAAGTACCTGGAATTACAGGCATCCGCCACCATGCTCAGCTAATTTTTGTATTTTTAGTAAAGACGAGGTTGCATTATGTTGGCCAGGCTGGTCTCAAACTCCTGACCTCAAGTGAGCCAACTGTCTCGGCCTCCTAAAGTGCTGGGATTACAGGCGTGAACCACCGCACCCAAACTAATTTTATCATCTTGTTCTCTGCTTGTTACCGGATAAGCTTCCTTATTGTTTCTTGAAATGCTCATTTCCCTCGAGTTCCATGTTTTTCTTCCTTCTCTGCTTGCTCCTTCTTAGTCTCATTCACAAGCTCCTCTTTCTTTATCTATTCCTAAAATATTGGGATTTCTCAGGATGCTTCATTGGTTCTTTTCACTCTATCTTCTTATTATTTGGAAACACCTCATCTATTTCTTGGACCTTAATTATTATTTATATACTGTTCACTGTTCACAAATCTATATGTCTGGTTGTGATAATAGGCAAGTTACTTAAATCTCCTGTTCTCTGTTTCTTTGTCTGTAAATTGGAGGTACTATCTCATGGGGACATAGTAAGAATTAAGAGAATTAACAAAATATTTAAATTAATACCTAGCTCTTAATATGTACTACATAAGCATTAGGTATGATTAATATTGTTGTTGTTGTCCTCTGAGCAATCTCCTGAGCTGTAATTTACATGTGCGAGAGTGCTATATATCACTACTTGGATGTTTCATAAGCATCTCAAACCCAACATGTCTGTTAATGACCTCATCATCTTCTCTCCCAAACTTGATTCTATTTCAGTAAATGTCACTGTCTGGCTGCCCAAACCAGAAACATGGTTTTCACCATGACTGCCACAAATAAAAAGCCCTAACTACAGTGAGTCTGCCCTACTTTTTACACTTTCCTGTGTGTGCACACATGTACATATGCACACATATGTGTAAACTTGTATGAAGAGTAGGCAGCTTTTCATACATATAAATTGAGTGAGGGGCCTCGGGTGGTGGAAATGATATTAGAAAGTTGGAAAGAGGCACGTTCAGGAAATGGGAAGTCGTTTAGAGGGAGAGAGCTGAGTAGAAAGTTCAGGATCTGGTTGAGGGGATTATAATTCAGGTAGGATAAGGAGACTGTGATCCTTTAACCTGGTCCAATCTTGGTCCATTGTTATGCTAATGTAGTTGCATCTACTGTAGCCTCATTTTGGTGAGTCTTGCAGTGCCAGCTGTTTAGTAGGTACCACTTGAAGATGGGACTTGATCCATGGAAAAGGAATCAATGAAGTTAAAAAAAAAAAAAAGTGGGATTAAGCACCTAAGTGAGGAGACAAACATCTAGATGACCTTCAAAAGACTGTTAGAAGAATCTCTCTGATTAAAATCCGCAAGGCTGGACCAGCCACCTATGTGATAGGTTGTGTGGACTGTGCCTCTAGACTGACAGCTCGTGGTGCTGTGAGCAGATGACTGTGGGAGAGAGTACTGGCCCTCGTGCCTCTGAGGGCCCAAAACTATGATGTCCCAAATGAAGAGTCAATGAAAGCCAGACACTGGTTTAATGCTCCATTCAGATGTGTAACAGTTCTCAGTAGACTCAGAGAAAATGGCAAGGACACTAAAATTTTAGAATGGAATAGAAAAATCTGACACCTAGAAACATTAATTTTCTGTGTTGGCACTGTTCTTTTCCTAAGCTGTGTCCATTTATTTCTTGTCTCAGTAATTCATCAAGACCTGCTTGTCCCATTCCAAGTGATTTCTGTCATCCCCCTAAGAGTTTAGTCACAGAGGACTCCATTTGGACAACAGCACAGTCAATTGCTTTTCTATTAAGGATGTGAGCATCCTTACTTACATGTGCACACACGAACATGCCAAAAATACCAAACTCATTAAGCCCAATTAGCACGATCCCTAAGGTGCACACACTTGGTCACCTTACAGGTTTGGGTGGATCATCCATTTCCTCCTGTGAGTTTTCCTGCCTCGCTGCCCTACCTCTCATAATAGTCACTATGGCCTGTTCATTTCCCAGTGTGCCTTACAGGAAACTGTTTGACCTGCACGGTCTTAGAAAATTTTGTTGCCCATAGTGTGCTGCCTCTTCCTGAAGAAGGCAGCAATGTCCCAGCACAAACTCAAGCCCTCAAAGAGGGAAACATTCACAAGGATTTTATTAGATAAAACTTTGCCCAATATGAAGTCTCCTCCCGATTTCGTACATATCCCAAATCCCTTAACAATGAACCAAATCCCATGAGCCAAACAAAGAACCAGGAGTATTTAATTCACCTAATTTTCTTCCTTAACATTCCATTGCAGATGTACCTATCCGGCTTCCTGCAACGTTTTGCTCTACCTGCAACCCTACGACCTGATAGGGACCTTATTAATTCAACTGGGATGAGGATAATTCAGATCAACCCGATTATCTGGGCAGAGAACAACCACTCTGTGAACAACAACCATTGACTTTCAGAGGGAATACCAGACCTCTCCCAAGAAAGGGGAATGCACTTCAAATATTTACTGTCTCATTGTGGAACCCAGCAGGATTCGCTTCAATTCTGAGTAATCCTCCTTTAAGATCCCCTGCAGCAGGTGGATGATGGTGTCTTAGTTTTGTCTCCATGGTTCACACATCATGGGAAGCAGATTAGATGAGTGAGAAATACTCATTTTTCCCATCAAGTATGCTCACCCCTGCCTCCCAGTAGAGCTAAGAAATGATCTGAAAGATGGAGATTAGAAAGCATTGCAGGCAGAAGTAGAGCACGTGCAAAGGCCTTGTGGCAGAAAAGGCTACGGAGCTGAAGGAAAATCAGCATCCTGGGCCACAAAGTCAGAGGAAGCATGGTGTGAAATGAGGCTGGAGCAGTAGATGGAGCCAGATAGTATCGGTCCCGTTAAAGACCAGAGTCTGAACGCAAAATATAAAGGGAAATCATTGAAAAATTGTAACGCAGTAAGCAGAGGAGTGGCCTGATCTTATTGGTAGCCTCTGTGGAGGAACTCTGGGATGGAGAACAGATTGGAGGGGTGCTGGTGTGGAGGCAATGTTTCGGACATGAGGGTGGGTGAGTTGAGCCAGGGCAGTCTGGGAGGTAGAGAGAAGTGGACGGATTCCAGAGACAGTCTCAGGTAAAAGTGACAGAATTTGGTGATGGATTAAATGAAGGAAAGGGGGTGTCAGCCATAATTCCTCACCCCTGAGGCTGCCAAGAGTTTAGCTCAGCTTTTCTCCTTCTCAGTTGCCTTTTCTGGAACAGGCAGATCCTCCAAAGGGAAAAGTAGCCCCAGATGCTAAGCTCATGTTTCAGGTGTTCCTTTGCCTCCAAGATCTCGGCACTGTCATTTTTCACTGCTTTTTGGGGGGTCTCCAATGCCTCAAGAAAACTTTATACTTAGTTGAGTTTTTCTAGTTGTCTATGGGGGAGGTTTGGCCTAAGCTGCCTGGCCTGTCCTTACCTGAAATGGAAGATGCAGCATATGTAGTCTATGTCCAGCTCAGAGATTTCCCTCTCTCCCTCTCTTTTTGCTCCCTCACAGCAATTACTGAACTCTGAGAGTCAGGAGACACAAATCCTTGCCCAGAGCCTACCACTCACCTTCCCCAACCTTCCCCATGATCCTGGGCATGTGCATCCCCTCCCCACTGGGAGCCTGTTTTCCCACGTATCTTCCTCCAATGCCTCGTGGTGTGAGATGGGATGCAGGTACACTGTGATGTTTGTTTGGGGTGATGTGGCCCACGATCTGTCAGACCCCTGTGTGAGCCACGTTCTGTAGTCTCTGCCACTGGCTCTGACACCAGAGACTAAAGCTGATCAGACTCTATGGAAACTTTGAGGCAGCCACTCCACACAATCTGATGTTCCCAGAGCCCCTTCCAGCCTCACAGTGGCAGATCCAGGTTTCATGGACCTGAAGCTTATATAACTTGAGAAAGTTACATCTCTTATATCTCTTTAAGAAAAAGAATACCACAGGACAAAAAACAGTTAGAAAGGAAAAGCAAATGTCAACAATTCAAATTTAAGAGCTCATACATATCTGGATTAATCTAGGTTCAGACAGAAGGCACAATTCACAAAGGGATTTAGACAGGTAAAGTTTAATGTAAAGAGTGATTAACTACTAAGGGGTAAAGAGAACACTAAAGAACACAGGGATCATGGTTAAAGGGCACAGCCATGACCGCCAGAGCTGTGAGTACTCATGGAAAAAAACAAATTTGGAAGAACCCCTGCAGGGCTGAGATTCAGACCTCCATAGAGAGTGCTGTGGGTGTGGCCCACTGACTGGTGTTGAACTTTGCTGAGGTGTCACAGGCCCAGTCTGGCAAACAGTAAAACCACCTGCCAAAGTGTGGACTAGACTTGCTGGGAAGCCACCCACAGTGGGTACTGGGAGGTTGCCTATCAGGGTACCTGGACACCCTGGTACCACCCTCGCAGACACACTCAGGAACAATACCTTGCATCCTTCAGTCCAGTCAAGATGACTCAGTATTAACCATCACAAGTCCACCCCTTGTCAACCCTGTTGGAATTCACTGGAAGCTACCCACTAGGATGTCCCTGAAACTTGCTGGGTTAAGCACCATGGGGTATGTATGGCCAAAAGCCCCAGAAATAAGAAAATAAGAAAATGCACCAGAAATAGGAAGAGAAGCTCCTTTGTCTTCCAGTGTCCCTCCTGCTTCCTTCTCTGGCAAAACTCCACATTATGCCAGCTGGTAAGGGAGCCATGTTAACAGTGTCTGGTTCCAAGATCATAAGGCAGAACAAAGAAGGGTGGGTGAGAGCTGAGAGGCAACAAACTGACAACTGAAACAAATGCAAACCAAAACCACAATGAGATAACCTCATGCCTGGTAGGATGGCTACTATCAAAAAATCAAAAAATAAAGATAGCAAGTGGTTGGTGAGGATGTGGAGACAATGGAACCCTCACACACTGTTGGTGGGAATGTAAATTAGTACAACCATTATGGAAAACAGTATTGAGGTTCCTCCAAAAATTAAAAATAGAACTACCATGTCCCCAGCAATCCCAATTTTAGGTATAAATCCAAAGGAAATACAATCATGATCTCAAAAGATACCTGCACTTCCATGTCCATTGCAGTATTATGCACAGTACCCAAGATGTGGAATCAAGCTATGTGTCCCTCAGTGGATGAACAGATAAAGAAATTGGGAGACCGAGGTGGGCAGATCACTTGAGGTCAGGAGTTTAAGACCACCCTTGCCAACATGGCAAAACCCCGTCTCTACTAAAAATACAAAAATTAGCCGGGCATTGTGGCAGGCTCCTGTAGTCCCAGCTACTCGGGAAGCTGAGGCAGGAGACTCACTTGAACCCTGGAGATGGAGGTTTCAGTGAGCTGAGATCATGCCACTGCACTCCATCCTGGGTAGAAGAGCAAGAGTCTGTTTCAAAAAAAAAAAAAAGGTAAAGAAAAGATGGTGTGTATATACAATGAAATATTGGCCAGGCGTGGTGGCTCACACCTGTAATCCCAGTACTTTGCAGATCTCCTGAGCTCAGGAGTTTGAGACCAGCCTAGGCAACATCGTGAATCCCTATCTCTACTAAAATACAAAAAAAAAAAAATTAGCCGGGCATGATGGCCCACACCTGTAATCCCAGCTACTCAGGAGGCTGAAGCAGAATAATTGCTTGACCCCGGGAGGAAGGTGCAGTGAGCCAAGATAGTGCCACTGCACTCCAGCCTGGGCAACAAGTGAGACTCTGTCTCAAAAAAAAAAAAAAAAAACAGAAAGAAAGAAATATTATTTACCCTTTAAAAAGAAGGAAATTGGCCAAGCGCGGTGGCTCATGCCTATAGTCCCAACACTTTGGGAGGCTGAGGCAGGCGGATCACAATGTCAGGAGTTTGAGACCAGCCTGACCAACATGGTGAAACTCTGTCTCTACTAAAAATACAAAAATTAGCTGGATGTGGTGGCATGTGCCTGTAGTCCCAGCTACTCAGGAGGCTGAGGCAGGAGAATCACTTGAACCCGGGAGGCGGAGGTTGCAGTGAGTCAAGATCATGCCACTGCACTCCAGCCTGGACAACACAGCAAGACCCCATCTCAAAAAAAAAGAAGAAGGAAATCTTGCCCTTTGCAACAACATGGATGAAGCTGGAGGACATTATGCTAAGTGGAACAGGCCAGACAGAGGGGGAAAAATACTGCCTGATCTCACTTATATGTGGAATTTTTTTTTAAGTCAAATAAAAAAACAGAGTAGGATGGTGGTTACTAGGGGCTAGGGGAAAAGGTGTTGGTCAAAGGGTACAAACTTTCCATTATCAGATGGTTAAGTTCTGGAGATCTAACGTCCAGCATGGTGACTATAGTTAATATTGTATACTTGAAATTTGCTGGCTGGGCGTAGTGGCTCACACCTGTAAGCCCAGCACTTTGGGAGGCCGAGGTGGGCAGATCACCTGAGGTCAGGGGTTCAAGACCAGCCTGACAAACACGGTGAAACTACGTCTCTACTAAAAATACAAAAATTAGCTGGACGTGGTGGCAGACGCCTGTAATCCCAGCTGCTTGGGAGGGTGAGGTAGGAGAATCACTTGAACTCAGGAGGTGGAGGTTGCAGTGAGCCAAGATTGTGCCACTACACTCCAGCCTGGGCGATGAAGCGAGACTCCATCTCAAAAAAAAAAAAAAGAAAGAAATTTGCTAAGAGGGTAATCTCAAGTGTTCTCACCACATGATCAAAAAGGTAACTATGTGAGGTACTTGATATGTTAATTAGCTTGACTGTGCTAATCATTTCACAATAATATATGTATAGCAAAACATCATCATTTTGCTTTTTTTGAGACTGAGGCTTGCTCTGTCGCCAGGCTGGAGTGCAGTGGCATGATCTTGGCTCACTGCAACCTCCACCTCCTGGGTTCAAGCGATTCTCCTGCCTCAGCCTCCCGAGTAGCTGGGATTACAGATGCCCGCCACCACACCCAGCTAATCTTTGTATTTTTAGTAGAGATGGGGTTTCACCATGTTGGCCAGGATGGTCTTGATCTCTCGACCTCGTGATCCACCCGCCTCGGACTCCTAAAGTGCTAGGATTACACGTGAGCCACCATGCCCGACCGATAATGAGCTTTTTTTCATGTTTGTTGGCTGCATAAATGTCTTCTTTTGAGGATTGTCTGTTCCATTTTTTGCCCACTTTTTGATGGAGTTGTTTTTTTCTTGTAAATTTGTTTAAATTCCTCGTAGATTCTGGATATTAGACCTTTGTCAGATGAGTAGATTGCAAAAATTTTCTCCCAATCTATAGGTTGCCTGAAAGACATACACATAAGAAACAGCAAAAGGTCATCAGGTGATAGGCTCCCAATTTCTTTTAAAGAGATCCAAAAATGAATTTGTACAGAATAGGGGCTTTTCACTCGCTTTGGGCTTTTATACCTTTCAGAAAGAATAATGTGAGAAGTAGGATAGCCTCTTACTTAAAAGTAAAAAGATGACTATTCTTGGTTGTCTGAGATTCAGAGACATTTTTCTTTGTTCAGGCAAATCCCTCTCACGCTTCCTCCTTGTGAGGGCACCAGCACCGTCCCTGACTAAGTACCTTAGTGGTCTCTGAGCGTTATTTGTTTGTGCAAGTACAGGAGCCAAGATACTGGAAAATGACTGTAAAAACTCTTCTGTGGTACCAAGAAACTCACACAAACCACAGATTGTATGGAAGAGTGTGTCTCTTGGAGCAGGTTGGGTGACGGTACAGAATGAGAAGAGAAAGGGGCCTGCAGTGGGCACGGAGAGGCAGCAACAGGGTTGATAATACTTGGTGACATGTTAACCAAAGCAGCATGGTACTGGCACCAAAACAGACATATAAACCAAAGGAAGAGAACAGAAACCTCAAAAAGAACTCCACACATTTACAACCATCTGATCTTCGACACCCCTGACAAAAACAAGCAATGGGGAAAGGATTCCCTATTTAATAAATGGTGCTGGGAAAACTAGCTAGCCATATGCCAAAAAACTGAAGCTAGACTCTTTCCTTACACCTTTTGCAAAAATTAACTCAAGATGAATTAAAGACTTAAATGTAAAACCCCAAACCATAACAACCCTAGAAGAAAGTCAGGCAATACCATTCAGGACATAGGCATGGGCAAAGACTTCATGACTCAAACATCAAAAGCAATTGCAACAAGAGCTAAAATTGACAAATGGGATCTAATTAAACTAAAGAGCTTCTGCATAGCAAAAGAAACCAACATCAGAGTGAACACATTACTTTTAAGGAGCTGTTTGAGAAGTGAGGCAGCCTCTTGGGATAAACATCTAGACCCCTCCCAAGGGACTATTTGAGAGGCAACAGCAGTCACCACAACTCTAGCGGTAATTTTTTTTTTTTTTAGGACACGGTTTCACGAACACAAAGTCATATCACATAGAGATATTTTTATCTTCTTTCATCAACCGTATCACTTCTTTCAAACATAAAATAACTTTTGAAACAGGGACAACTGTGGTCATAATCAATATTTCTCCCCAAGCTGAGCCTACTTAAGAGAACAGTACATATTGGCAGGTTCTGCTCATATTTGACAATCCCAGACAGCAAGCAGGAGGGCAACAAATGATTTTCCAGGCTCGGTTCCCACCCTCACCCCAACCCATCTCCCATTACAGGATCTGCATTCTGGGCCGCTCTCACTTGGATGGAAAACTGGAAAAGTTTGGCATGTCGTTAACTATGTTGTTATTCGTGGTCCATCCTCTACCCACCCACCCCCGCCAGCTTTCCTATATGTTCCTGGGTATAAAACAGCACTTATCGGTACTGAGAGTTTAGGGCTTTTTTAAAAAGTTACTCTTAGTGTGGGCTTGGGGACAGGGAAGAGGGGGAGCATCCATCACGTGGGAAGGGAAACAAGGCCCGCAGAAGTTTACTCGCTTCAGCCAAGTCACTCCCAGCCACCTGGTATTCTCAGATCTGGCTATGCCTATCTCCCTACATTCTCTGACATCCTACTTATATTTATACTTTTTCCTCTATCACAAGAAAGAACTCAACTATCACTCAAAATCCAGATGCAATTTTAAAAATAATTATAATTTTACAATTGTTTTTTAAAATTGTATGATTAAAAAAAATTTAAAAAGACAAACTGGGCTGGATGTGGTGGCTCGCACCTGTAATCCCAGCACTTTAGGAGGCCGAGGTGGGCGAATCACAAGGTCAGGAGATCGAGACCATCCTGGCTAACACGGTGAAACCTCATCTCTCCTAAAAAATACAAAAAAAATTAGCCAGGCACGATGGTGGGTGCCTGTAGTCCCAGCTACTCGAGAGGCTGAGGCAGGAGAATGGTGTGAAACTAGGAGGCAGAGCTTGCAGTGAGCCAAGATCATGCCACTGCACCCCAGCCTGGGAGGCGGAACTTGTAGTGAGCAGAGATCGGGCCACTGCACTCCAGCCTGGGTGACAGAGCAAGATTCCATCTCAAAAAAAAAGACAAACTGGAAAAATATTTCCAATTTTTATTACAGACAGTGGATTTCCATGCCTAATATGTTGAGACCCTAAAAATTCTACATACCAACAATATCTAAGTAGTAATATACTAAGAAAAAAAAAATACCACTTGCAGCAGCCACTGGTGCCTCGGAGCGCCAGAAAAAGGCTGGGGAACAGGTGGAGGTGGGAGAATCCATGAGCTATGCTTTATCGCTGGGCCTTTGTCCTGGGCTGAACTGTGCCCACCTTCCCCCCAAATTCATACATTGAAGTCCTAACCTCAAGTACCTCAGAATATGACTGTATTTGGGATAGTGTCCTTAAGGAGTTAACTAACTTTAAATGAGGTTACTAGGATGTGTCCTAATCCAGTAAGACTGATGTCCTTCTGAGAAGAAGAAACTTGGACATTCACATGCACAGAAGGAAGACCACGTGAAGACTCAAAGAGAAGGCAGCCCTCTGCAAGCCACGGAGACAGGCTTCAGGAGAAACCAGCCCTACCAACACCTGCAGCACGGACTTCAGCTTGGAGGAATGAGAAAATAAATTTCCATTGTTTTAGGCCACCCACACTGGCACGTTGTGATGGCAGTCCAGGTAAACAAATAGAGCCCTGAAGCAGCCCTATTTGACCTAAAGAATTACACAAGAGGCTAGGCGCGGTGGCTCATGCCTGTAATCTCAGCACTTTGGGAGGCTGAGGCCGGCGGATCACCTGAGGTGGGGAGTTCAAGACTAGCCTGACCACCATGGAGAAACCTGCCTCTACTAAAAATTCAAAAAACTAGCCGGTCGTGGTGGCGCATGCCTGTAATCCCAGCTACTCAGGAAGCTGAGGCAGGAGAATTGCTTGAACCCAGGAGGCGGAGGTTGCAGTGAGCCGAGATCATGCCATTGCACTCCACCCTAGGGAACAAGAGCGAAACTCCGTCTCAAAAAACAACGACAACAACAAAAATAAATCACACAAGACTCTCTCACCTTCTATCTTCATGTCTCCCAATTGTTGACTTTCCTAGAAACATGGCCACTGGTGGCTTTTGTGTCCCAAAAAAGGGTACGGGTAGGTCCAACATAAGTCAAATCTCCATTGATTGACCAATCACTTGAAGGGTGTTGCAGGCTGATTGACTCAGGTTGGGTAAAATGCCCACTCTCTACCAATCAAAGGTGCTACCTGCCACTGACACTCAACTTGCTACTTTAAAACAAGCCAGAGGGGTCCGGCGCCAGTGGCTCATGCCTATAATCCCAGCACTCTGGGAGGCCGGGGCAGGTGGATCACGAAGTCAGGAGATCAAGACCACCGTGAAACTCCGTCTCTACTAAAAATACAAAAAATTAGCCAGGTGCTGTGGTGGGCGCCTATAGTCCCAGCTACTCGGGAGAATGAGGCAGGAGAATGGTATGAACCCGGGAGGCGGAGCTTGCAGTGAGCCGAGATCTCGCCACCGCACTCCAGTCTGGGCGACAGAGCAAGACTCCCTCTCAAAACAAAAACAAAAACAAAACAACAACAACAACAAAAGCCAGAAGCCAGCGCGGTGGCTCACGCCTGTAATCCCAGCACTTTGGGAGGCTGAGGTGGGCAGATCACGAGGTCAGGAGATCGGGACCATACTGGCTAACAGGGTGAAACCCCGTCTCTACTAAAAATACAAAAAAATTACCCAGGCGTGGTGGTGGGCGCCTGTAGTCCCAGCTACTTGGGAGACTGAGGCAGGAGAATGGTGTCAACCCAGGAGGCGGAACTTGCAGTGAGCCGAGATCGCGCCACTGCACTCCAGCCTGGGCCAGAGGGAGACTCCGTCTCAACAACAACAATAAAAAAAAAACAAGCTAGAGTTCCCACCTGACATTTGTTACTCTCTGACATTCCAAAGTGCCACCCTGAGCAGAGCTACTTACATGAACAGGTGAGACAGTCAATGACCAGTAGACTCTGGAAATCCAGGAAGACATACAAGGTCCCAAAATGTCCCACTTGACCACAACCGTTCACTATGTCTCAAATATACTCTTGGCATGTTGCTTTTAGAGCATCTCCTGCTATACACCTTCTTTTAAAACACACACATGCCTGGTAGTGGTCGCAGGTGGAACTAATTGTTACTATGTTATTAATTTCTTGGTTGCCTTCTTTTTTCTCTGTAGGAGAATCAGAGAGTCCTAGAGACTGTGGGGAAAGTCCAAGCAAAAGGGAAGTGAGGTGCAAGAGTTTCACAAACTTAAAACTTTCATTGGACTACCTCTGTCTTTGAGCACAAAAAATTCCTGGAAAGGACTTTTTCCTGTAAACTACAGAGTCATTATCAATATGTGGACTTCTCATTTGAAACGGCACCTTAATCTGGGGGTCCTGATGTATTCCTAGATTTGCAAAAAGCAAAATTCACAAGTTCTTTATAATTGTGCCTCTCTTGGTACTGTAATTTAACTATGTTCCCCAAAAGAAAAAGCCAAAGAAATATCACAATATAGAGCTTCTATCTCCTACCGCCAATTTAAAGTTGGGTACAAAAGCCCTGTCTTTCCCAGATCACCAGCTTTTAGAAGTTTCTGACTTCAAGGTTTTATTTGTAACAAGTAGCAGCCAACTTCATGTGGCCTGGTCATCCATTGGGATGGAGCTGCGGAAAGCAGGCTGAGAATGGACCTAAACCTAAATGGTGGTCAAGTCCCAGGAGAGCAACTAGGGCAAACGATGGCAAAAAGGGTGACGGGAGTGGGTAAGGGGTGGGGTCAAAGGAACCAGGGCTAAGAATTTGAGAAAATGAGACCGGTATGGCACGGACTCCCTTCTGCACCTAGCCCTGACTGAAGCTGAGTGCCAATGGGATTTGGCAGTGCTTCTAAAAATGTCTCCATGGATCCCCTGATGGCTTCTCATTCTCCTGATTGACTTATTTAAAATATAGATTCCTGAGCTACCCCTCATCCAGAGCCACCTTCCCCAACCAGACTCAATGAATCCAAATCTGTAGGGTCAGGGCTCAAGTAAAAGCATTGTCACAGCACCCCCACAATGATTTTTATGTATGCAAATTTTTAGAACTTTTCTGAAGTAGAGGTTTGCACCTTCAGAGAAAGTAAGTAGATGCACCTAGGTAGAGGGGTAGTCTTGATATCAAAACAGCAATCAAGAGAAATACTTTTCTAACTTAGCAGAGCTGGAAAATTTTGTCCATGAACCCCTATTTCATGCCTGAAACTTAGCCTTTCCAAGCTCCCCATTCCTGGTCTCTACCCAGGGCTCAGTTTGACTCCTGCATTCCAGACATGAGGTGGGAAGTCCTCAGATTCTCCTCCCACAACTACATAGGGTCTTAGAGTAAGGTCACTCCTCCTGGAAGACTGGCCTATGATGAGGTATTCCCATGCCAACGCTGGGCTGTTTGCTCCAGCTTGTTGAGTGGGTTATTTTGACTCCCATTCTGTGTGTCTCTCTGCTGGTGCAGGGGAACTGATGCCCTGGCCTTGATTGCTGCCTTTTGGAGTTCTTTTCATCTGAACCATGTCTGGAGACTATTCTTTGCCTGGCTGAATATTTGCTTGAGACTCCATCCAACCAGCCTCATCCTAAGTGCCTATCAGGTGTGAAACCTAGTACTTAGTAGTTGCTCATTCAAATGTGTGGGAAGGATGGGTGCAGGAATGGGTAGATGCATGGATAGATGAATGAATTGATGGATGGGTTGATGGGATGAATTGATAGATGTGTTGTCCCTTCCCTTCTAATTAGCCCCTTTGCCTACAAGGTGGGGACATGGCATTGATCTGAGGTGGATTCACAAGACCACAGTTCTGTATTGGTTCTGCTGTCATTCTTGGGCAGCCTCTGGTAAACCACTTCCATTAGGGCAACAAGAATAGCTGTGTAACTTTAGACCACTAGCCTGTGACTCCAGATGATGGAGATAATGGCTGTCAACCCCTAGATCCTGGCTATTCCTTTGGGTGGCTTACATATTCAATAACAAATTGATCCCCTGTATGCTTCACTTTGATACCTTGAGACATGGCCTCATTCTGAGGCTCATTATGTAGCCAAATTGAAACTTTAGATCTTTCCACATGAAAAAAAAAAAAAAAATCACTGCAGTTGCAAACATTAAGCATTTGAAGGAAACCAACCACACACTTACTCAAAAGACTATGTCTCAGCTTCTCCATCTGTAAAACTAGGCCCAGTCCCCAGATCCCTCAGGATGAACCAGCAGCTCCCAATGCCAGGAAAGTGCTTCAACAACATCAGGTGAGCTGTACAAATGAGAGGTAATTTGACAAGTCAGTCAGCACAGAGCAGCCAGTCAAGTCAATGCAGAGTGCGCTAATGCACTTAAAAGCCCAGAAGCAAGCCCAGGCTGAGTAATAATGGCCTAAACACCACCAGGGACTTCCCAAGTCTAATTTCCACCCCTGATGGCATGGTGTTCCATCTCCATTGGGCTAATTAGGGCCCGGTGGAGACAGAATCTGACAGAGAGGCTCACCCTGGCCTTGGTCTAGATTTATGGGGAAGAGAAGTTGCCAAGAAGGTAAATTAGACATCAATGGGGCTTCCCCCAGGATGACAAGGTCTCAGGGGCACTAAGACTGTGAGATTGGAAGTGACTATAGATCAATGCTATGCAGAGAGACTGGGAGGTATGGGGATTAATGTAAGGGCTTTCCCGTTTGCTAGACATGTGGTCCTGGTCCATGTCACCATTCAAATCCTTAGTTTCTTCATCTGTAACATATAGCTAATGTTACCTAACTCAAAAGATTGTTGTGAAAAATGAAATATATATAAAATGGTAGTATTGAGTCTGGCACAAAATGACTACCCAATCAATGGTGGTTATTTTCAGATTATGTTGTTGTTGATATGTTCTACTGCAGTGAAATATTCACACAATTTACCAGCCCTGAGAAGTGAAGATCTGTTTATCATTCAGACTCAGAGACTCAGCCTAGTCCTGAATGGGACATACGCTACTCTAGGGAAGACTTATTTACATGGGACGTATCCATCTATGATGGCCACTTTTCTCATCAGCTTCCTGAAATAACCAGCCTCTTCAGCCAGAATTTAGGCCATTTATCTCTCCTCCAAGCATTCCATAATATCAGCTCTGGATGTTTTTCCCCATTTCTAACCATCACTTTCCCACCAGTGCCATGAGCCACACCGGACCAACAGCTAGGAGAGCCAGGTTCTACGCTGCCTCCAAGTACAGAGGAGCCCATGCCTCTCTCCTCATCATCCTTATTGCCAACTTTTCCCAGAATCAGCTTATATACATAATATCCCTGTTTCTGATTCTCTGCTCTTATCCAGTTGCTGGAGGTTGAAGTTATAATTTTCAACTCAACAGAAGTAGAGCAAAGAACTTTCTGCTGCCTACAGCTGTCTACTGACTACAGCTCTCCAACATATATAGACATACATATACATACATGCATGCATATATGCATTGCACGAGAGAAAGTCAAAGGGTCAAAGTCTGTAAACTTGATGTAACTCAAGCTTACATCAAGTTCATAAATTAGAAGACATTATTATTAAGATTTTAATTCCTCCCCAAATTAATCTATAGATTAATATCAATCAAAATCTCAAAGGACATTTTTATGGAAACAGATGGGCTAATTATAAAATACATGTGGAAATGCAAGGACCTAGAGTAGTTAAAGCAATCTTAAAAAAGAAGAACAAAAGTTTGAACCCGGGAGACAGAGGTTGCAGTGAGCCAAGATTGCGCCACTGCCCTCCAGCCTGGGCAACACAAGACTCTGTCTCAAAAAAAAGAACAAAGCTTTAGAACACACACTAGCTGATTTCAAATTTTACTATAAAGCTACAGGAGTCAAGATAATGTGGTAGTCATGTAATAAGGGAAAAACAGCTTAATGGAAGAGAACAGAGTCTATAAATAGGCCCACAAATATACAGACAATTGATTTTCAAAGAAGGCACCAAGGTAATTCAATGGAGGCAAAGAAAGTTTTTCAATAAATGGAGCTGAAACAATGGGATAAATGTACAGAAAAACATATGAGCCTTGACCCCTATTGTATGCCACACATAAAATTAAACTGAGATTGATTATAGCTCTAAATATAAAAGCTAAAGCTACCAAGCTTTTAGGATGAAAAATAAAAAGAATAGGTAAAGATTTCCTAGAAAGGACACAGAAATCACTAAACAGCATTGAAATCAAACTAATCTGCTTATCAAAAGACACCATTGATCAAGACCAGCCTGGCCAACACAGCAAAACCTCCTCTCCACAAAAATACAAAAATTAGCCAGGCATGGTGGCAGGCACCTATAATCCCAGCTACTTGGGAGGCTGAGGCAGGAGCATTGTTTGAACTCAAGAGGCGGAAGTTGCAGTGAGCTGAGATTGCACTACTGCACTCCAGTGAGACTCTGCCTCAAAAAAAGAAAAAAGAAAAGAAAAGACACCACTGAGAAAATGAAATGAAAAGGAGAGTATATGTATTGTAATTATTTTTCTCCACTGTATTGTAATTATTTTTCAGAGAAATGGTTACAATACATATATTTGACAAAAGACTTATATTCAGAATATATAAAGAAATCCTACAAATCTGTAGTGAATAGGCAAACAGCCCAATTAAAAATGGCAAAAGATTGAACAGACAGGCAGGGCGTGGTGGCTCACACCTTTAATCCCAGCATTTTGGGAGGCTGAAGCGGACAGATCATGAGGTCAAGAAATCAAGACCAACCTGGCCAATGTGGTGAAACCCTGTGTCTACTAAAAGAATAAATAAATAAATAAATACAAAAATTAACTGAGCGTGGTGGCACACACCTGTAGTCCCAGCTACTTAGGAGGCTGAGGCACGAGAATCGCTTGAACCCAGAAGGCAGAGGTTGCAGTGAGCCGAGATCGCGCCACTGCATTCCAGCCTGGTGACAGAGCGAGAGTCCATCTCAAAAAAAAAAAAAAAGATTAAACAGACATTTCGTAAAAGAAGGTATGCAAATAACCACTAAGCACATGAAAAGATGCTCAGCATCATTTGTCATCAGAGAAATGCAGTGACAGTCGTCATGAGATAACATCACACATCCACCAGAATGGCTAAAGTGAAAATGACTTACAACTGCCGAATTTTGGCAAGAATGTGGAGCAACTGGAACTCTCATCCATTGTGGGTACGAAGATAAAAGGAAACAACTACTTTAAAACTGGTTTGGCAGTTTCTTATAATGTTAAACATACAACCATTCCATGACATGCTAGGTATTTACTCAAGAAAAACTAAAACACTTTTCCTTAAAGAGATTTTTATGCGAATGTTTATAGCAACTTTATTTCAATAGCCAAAACAATCAAATGTCCATCAATAGGAGAATGGATAAGCCGATTGTAATATATTCACATAATGGACTATATCTTGGTAATAAAAATGAATGTAACAACTGATACATGCCACAACATGGCTGAATCTCAAAAATGTTATTTTGCATAAACAAAGCTAGATGCAAAAGGGCACATACAATATTTTCCATTTATATGAAGTTCAAGAACAGGCATAAATTGGTGGGGTGCAGTGGCTCATGACTGTAATCCCAGCACTTTGGGAAGCCAAGGTGGGAGGAATGCTGGAGTCCTGGAGTTCAAAACCAGCCTAGCCAAAATAGCAAGATCCTGTCTCTACAAAAATTTTTAAAATTAGCTGAGCACAATGGTGTGTTCCTATAGTCCCAGCTACTCGGGAGGCTGAGATGGGAGGATCACTTGGGCCCAGGAATTCAAGCTTACAGTAACCCTGTCTCTACAAAAATAGAAGAGACACAATTAATCTGTGGTGATAGAATTCAGAACAGTAATTACCCTTGGGGCACAGGAATTTACTAAAAGGAGGCATGAGGGAACTTTATGAGCTGATGGAAATATTTTATTTATATCTTGATTGTATGATAGTTACATGGGTATAGACATTGATCAAATCTCATCAGTTTTGCTGTATGTAAATTTTACCCATCAAAGAAAAAAACCCTTTTTAATTACTAATCTAATCTATTAATTAGAATTAAACACATACTTAATTCTAATTAGTAGATTGGCTTTTTCACAATGGGATATGTTAGCAATTCAGAAGCTACTTTCTGAATTCTAGGCTGGAGAAAATTAGTAAATTTATTGAGGAAAATGGAAGCCAGCTTTCTCACTGCTGAAAAGAGTTACAAATATGGAAAGGGAAATCCCAGAATAAATCTTGTAGTGTTGGATTGGAACAGAGGTATCAGTATGAATGATCTATACTATATGCCTTTTAATTTATAGATATAAATATAGAGCTAGAGATAGGTAGGTAGGTAGGTAGGTAGGTAGATAGGAAGGTGGGGGGAGAGAGAAGGAGAGAGAGAGAGAAATAATGGCTCCTCGGAGAAAAGGCTAATTTCAGGGATGGGGCAGGGAAAGTGTAATATGGACCTGAAACATCTTGTTTCAACAGAGAAGACTGATGTATTCTAAATATGATGGGAACATGTCTAAAGGACACAGGAGCCTACCTGAAGAGGCTCCCACTGGCCAAATCTTAAACAACTTGGGAATCAAACTAAATAATTATGAGAAAACAATTTGAGCATTAAATTGGATGAATTATTGCCCACTGAATAAAATAAGAACCCACAAGTCCACTCTGATTTAAATATATACACACAGACAATGTTTCCTTACACATAGAGGAAATAATAAACATGGAAGGAAAGACAGAGTTTTAAAATTATCAATGGATGCTGGAATTATTGGGTGAAAGTTTGATAACTAACAAGATATTTACCTAATCTCAAAATATCTCCCCTAAATTACTTACTAATCACAAAAGGAAAACAATAACTTTACAGGAAAAAAAAGTTGGTGGACACCTTCTTAACAAAGTGGCCAAAGTTAACATCATGAATGCTGGGACAAACTGACATCATGCTATGATACACAGATAGTAACACAGCATCATACTGTCTGCCAAAAATGAAAAACCTAGATCCAGTCACAAAGAAACAGCAAACAAACTTCAATGGAGGAACATTCTGCAAAATAACTGACCTCTACCTTTCAAAAATGTCAAAGTCACAAAAAGCAGAAAAGACAGAGGAACTGTCGTAGATTACAGAAACTAAAGATTCGCGACAGCTAAGTGCAAAGAACGATTCTGGATTAGATTCAGGACCAGAAAAGAATAGCTACAAAGGACATAGTTGGGAAAATTGACAAAAGTGAAAGTGGACTGTGGATTGATAGATAATTTTGTAACACTGTTAAACTTCCCTATTGTTAGCACTATAATAAGATCATGTAAGAAAATGTCCCGGTTCTTAGGAAATACACACTGAAGCATTTAGGAATAAAGAAACCAGTGTGTCTGCTACTGTCCCTCAAATGGTTCAAATAATAATAGTAATACGCATATATATAATACATATACGAGAGAGAGAGTGATTAAGCAAACTGTTGGTGAATCTAAAGTCTATACAGAAGCTCTTTGTACTACGTTTGCAACTTTTCTGAAAATTTGATTTATATAAAAATAAAAAGTTTTTAAAATTAGTTCTTTTGACTCTGGATTCTTCTTACATATAGTAAGAATGAATTTTTTTTTACTCCATTCCCATACCTCCAGACTCATGGGGTAAAAAATAAAGAAAAGAGGTTATCGTCGATGAGTCCAAGCTATCCAAGTCCATGAATCTAGATAGAGACAAGAGATCCTGCAGAGAGCCACCATGTATTTCAACACATGAGAATCTCCAGCTGGGTCTCCTGGGAAGCAGAATCTGAGACAGGGTTGAAAATACAGGACCTTGGCAGGGAGCAGTGGCTCACGCCTGTAATCCTAGCACTTTGGGAGGGCGAGATGGGCAGATCACCAGGTCAAGAGATCGAGACCATCCTGGCTAACATGGTGAAACCACATCTCTACTAAAAACACAAAAAAAATTAGCTGGGTGTGGTGGCAGGCGCCTGTAGTCCCAGCTACTCGGGAGGCTGAGGCAGGAGGCTGAGGCAGTCTCGCTCTAGGTAACAGAGCGAGATTCCATCTCAAAAAAAAGAAAGAAGAAAAAAATAGAAAAGAAAATACAGGACCTTTATTGTGGAGTGTTTTTTTAGGAATCATCGCCTGAGGAAGGGGAGAAAAAGGAGCAAGACAGGGCAGAGAAGGGAATTGAACTGTAATGCTGTCTTGACAAAGGCCTCGTTTCTACCCACAGGGATGTCTGGAGTTGGGATGGTCCTTCAGAGATGTCTTGAGTTCAGGTAAGGGGGCTGGATTTTTTATTTGTTTGTTCGTTTATTTATTAAAGAGACAGAGTCTTGTTCTGTTGTCCAGGCTGGAGTGCAGTGGTGATCATAGCTCACTGCAGCCTCAAATTCCTGGGCTCAAGACATCCTCCCACCTCAGCCTCCCCAGCAGCTGAGACTACAGGTGAGTGCCACCACACTTGACTAATTTGGTTTTTTGTTTGTTTGTTTTGCTTTGTTTGTTTTGTTTGAGAGGGAGTCTCGCTCTGTCGCCCAGGCTGGAGTGCAGTGGCGCTATCTCGGCTCACTGCAAACTCCGCCTCCCAGGTTCACACCATTCTCCTGCCTCAGCTTCCCAAGTAGCTGGGACTACAGGCGCCCACCACCATGCCAGACTAATTTTTTGTATTTTTAATAGAGACGGGGTTTCACCGTGTTAGCCAGGATGGTCTCCATCTCCTAACCTCGTGATCTGCCTGCCTCAGCCTCCCAAAGTGCCAGGATTACAGGTGTGAGCCACCACGCCTGGCTGTTCTTTTTTTAAATTATTATTTTTTTTTTGTAAAGCTGGGGGTTGGAAGGGGTGCCTATCATATCGCTGAAACTGATGTTGAACTCCTGGCCTCAAGTGATCCTCGTGCCACAGCCTTCCAAAGTGCTGGGATTACAGGTATAAGCCACTGGGCCCAGCTGGGGCTGGACTTTTATATCCCTACATCAACCACCCATTGCATACAAGCTTCCCTAGGAAGAAGACATGACCCTGGGCATCGCAACTCTCTCTAGACAAGGCAATTCCAAAGAAAGCTGACGGCTTAGGGCTGCTTGCTGGCAGCACTCCTAGGCACTGGACAAATAAGTCCTTTAGTCCTGAGCGGGGATCTGGATGGCATGTCCATTACAATGTGTTTTTTAGAACCTCTGAATGAGCAGAGTATATATTCTCCCAAAAGTAAATGTCATCGTTGTGAAAAGGTCCTCTGGGATAGAGGTGGAGGTCCAGAGGGTTCTAGTTCAATGCCATGGGCCACTTCTGCATCCTAAGTTGATGACATGGCCAACAGGAAGAGGAAGGTAATAGAGGAAAGCAGTGATGGTCTGATCACAACAGAGGGAGACTGGGACTTAAAACACTCTCCATTAATAACCACAGACTCCTGAATGCTGACAGCTGCGGGGAGAATTGCCCCAAGGGCAGAAAAAAATTAAATGATAGAAAATTGGAGACCCTAAAACTTTCTACTACATTTTGGTAGTTAGATAACCACATTCAAAGAAAAAGATGAAACATAAACAGGATCTTTGCATAAAAAACGCAAAGTAAATCACAATAGAAATTATCCAAAGACATAGGGGAAGAGTTTCTACAAACAGTCTTCCATTATCTCAATAAAATTATGGAACAACATGATTTCTCCGAAAAGAAAGAAACTGAAGAGAAGAGATGCAACAGACAGAAGCATTCAAAGTGGAGATGACAAGACAACAAAGAAAGATGAAAAATGAACTGCAGACCTTGGGAAAGAAATGAAAAAAAAAAAACACAGGGCCATGTAATTTTGGCTGAAATGTGGTAGAGTTCATGTGGATACGTTTAAGGAAATCATCCAAAATGAAACAGAAAAAATAAGGATATTTAAAATTATTGCAGAAATATACATATGAAAAGCAGAGGAAATCAAACATATAACTAATTTGGTGTTCCTAAAAAAGAGAACAGAACAAAATCAAGATATCAAAGAAACTTTTTGTCTGCATTGAATTCATAAATCTTGAGATGCAAAGACCACCCCGCAAGGGAAGAAAATGATACAGAATGACTAATACCAAGACATATGCTGGTGAAGATAATGAACTGGAATTATAAAGAAAGAATCTTGGCCAGGCGCGGTGACTCAGGCCCATAATCCCAGCACTTCGGGAGGCCGAAGCCGGCAGATCACGAGGTCAGGAGATCAAGACCATCCTGGCTAACACAGTGAAACCCCATCTCTACTAAAAATACAAAAAATTAGCCGGGCCTGGTGGTGGGCGCCTGTAGTTCCAGCTACTTGGGAGGCTGAGGCAGGAGAATCGCTTGAACCCGGGAGGCAGAAGTTGCAGTGAGCCGAGATCACACCACTGCACTCCAGCCTGGGTGACAAAGCGAGACTCCGTCTCAAAAAAAAAAAAAAAAAAAAATCTTATGCTCATCCAGATGGCAAAAGCCAATCATAAACATGGATGGATACAGGAAGTCAGGCTGTCCCAGTATTGATGATATTGATGTTAACTTATGATCACTTTGTTAAGAAGGTGTCTACCAACTTTTTTTCCTATGAAGTTATTTTCTCTTGAAACACTTTTTTGAGAAATGTCTACAAAAGTGTAGAGAAAAGAAAAGTTTAGTAACAAAATTTATAACCAGCCTGAATGTCCTGTAAATAAAAAAGTAACAGAGCAACATTCTCAAGCACATAAGCAAAAACTTAGGAATTATAACACCCTGGAGATGAGTCAAAAGAAGCAACCCAAGAATAGAAAAATATGTTGAGAGGATTGATGTTGAGCATCAAAATCATTTAAATAATAGTAACTAGTTAACATTTATTGTTATCTATAAAGCATTGTTTTGAGCTTTATAGATACTAAATCATTTTACATTTAGTATTACCTTCTGTACCATGTGAAAGAAATTCACCTATGTTCACAAGTCACAAAATGAACTGGGGATTTGGAACGGCAGAGTAATTACCTTTACATTAACTCCATAAGGTAGATACAGTACCACCATCTTGCACAACTCCAGTGGATACCATTGATCCAGACAAAGGGAGTTGTTTGTCATGTTTAATTTTAGGGTTGGGGTTTTAGATTTGTTGGTAAATAGAAAGGAACAAGCCAAGGCAGGAGAAGAAAGAAGAGAAGTTACAGAAAACAGAATCGTTATAACAAATCCTCAAGAGAGACCCAGTTCAGAAGCAGGTGTGAGGACAGACTTAGGAAGATGCAGATACATTTCCAAGCTAAGCAGGGAAGTGAAGATAAAGCATTTTTAAATAGCAGGCAAGGAAATCAGACCACGGATTCATGGACATCTAAAAGCTTAAAAATATGCTTGAATTGAGACAAAATTCTCTGCCGTTCCAAATCCCCAGTTCATTTTGTGACTTGTGAACATAGGTGAATTTCTTTCACATGGTACAGAAGACATGGTAAGGAGCTAGATATGCCAGAGGTGGTATGCGGTGAGGCCCTGACACTTGTTGGTGAAGAGTGGGCTTGTCACAAGTCCTGGCTGGGCTCCCAAACCCCACGCAGAGCTGTGAGCCTTTCCAACATCACAACCCAGCGAGCAACTTGTCTTGGAATCAGGACAATATAGTAGCTCAGCTCTTGTCACTTTCCAGTCTGCCTTTGAACCTAAATCTGAGGGATTGGCAGCAGCCCATGTAGACTGACAACAACACTCTTCGTGTTTTATTAATACATTTTTCTCTATTACTTTCTTGTATATTTAAGATTCTCAAAACTAATTGATTTTATCAGAGCCAGCTAGCAACAAAAAGTGGGGCTGAGGGGAACAACATAATTCAGTCACAGTGACTGCCTGAGGTTTCAGGCTTTTCTTTGCACTTGGTCCCGGCAAGTTTTACAGCAGGAACAGTTTCCCTCCCTCTTCCTTAACAGGGCCCTCCTTCATGCTGTGGGGTACACATCCTATTTCAAGGAGTTGTGGACTTCGGTCCCTTTTAAAATCTTTCATACCATTCTTTTTATGCCAGGGCTTCTTAACCCTGGCACTAATGACATCTTGGGCTGGATAATCTTTCACTGTGGCTGAGAGTGGAAGAGATCCTGTCCATCACAGGATGTTTAGCAGCATCCCTGGCTTCTACCCACTAGATACAAGAAGCATCTCAAACCCCACCACTTATGACAACCAAAAATGTCTCTGGATAGTTCCAGATATCCCTTCGGGGCCAAGTTGCCTCTGGTTGAGAACCACCATCTTAAACTGAAATCTTACAAAACATTTTAAACATTTTGTAACTATTACACACTCTATAGCCAGGCTATTTACTCCCAAGTCAAAGATTTTGTAAAAACCTGGGGATGACGTGTAATCCCAATGTTCAACTGTCTCCCTAGGCATCTGCCCATCTCTCTGTATTTGCAAATTATAATACTCATTGATCCTTCCTTTCATAGATTCCATTATCCATTCATATTTTGACTATAAGAGATGTTTGCTCGAATCGTGTCTGCTGTGCCTAATGGTCTCAGTAATTTAAAAGCTTCCTGCCAGCAGGCATTTCCCACTATTGACCGTGGTGTTCTGGAAAACATATGTTGCTTTTGCAAAAGTATAGTTGGGTCCCCCACTCCATTCCAAAGCTTCAGGTGTCATCTTTTCTACAAACAAAGTAATTGGGCATTGAGAGTTTGTATTCACTTTTTGAAATTTTGGTCTCATGGAGATGCTGAGCAGACAGTTCCTCATGCTGCAGCTCCAGGATAGAAACAGCAGCAGCAAGGAGATTTCTGGATTGAAAGTAACAGAAAAAGATTATTACCCTTTCTCTGCCTTCTCCTATCCATTCCAAATGGGTTTTCTTTTCTTTCTTTCTTTTTTTTTTTTTGGTGATGGATTCTCACTCTGTCACCCAGGCTGGAGTGCAGTGGTGCGATCTTGGCTCACTGCAACCTCCGCCTCCTGGGTTCAACAGATTCTCCTGGCTCAGCCTCCTGAGTAGCTGGGATTACAGGCTTGCACCACCACACCTGGCTAATTTTTGTATTTTTAGTAGATATGGGGTTTCACCATATTGGTCAGACTGGTCTTGAACCCCTGACCTCATGATCCGCCCAACTCGGCCTCTCAAAGTGCTGAGATTACAGGCATGGGCCACCGCGCCTGGCCTGGGTTTTCTTTTTTAAGTTGTTAGGATGTGTTTTAATTTCGAATAGATTTTGTGATTCTAGCAGTGTTTGGAAATCTACACTGCATTTTACTATATTAGCAAAAACCATTTTTTGTTTTCTTGAAAAATTTTTGTAATCTGTAAATGCTTCCATATAGTAGAAGTGAGTCCCCACGGTTTTTCTTAGAGAGGCAAAAAGAGTATATGCTTTGCAGCTGATTTGCCTATTACACTAAGTGGATTTTGCAAAGGCTTCCCCTCTGAACCAACTACTTCTCTGTCCATTTTTTCTACCATAACTCGGTGACACGTACTGCATGTTCCAGTCTTAACAACCAGGTCATAGCTGTAAGCATTATCCCTCTGTCTCTGGGAAATTTTTCAGCTCCTATGTCATTTGCTCTGACATTCATTCAAGTAGATTAATCCAGTCTCCAACACAGGAGCAAAGTGTGCCTTTCAAAATACAAACCGACCTCCACCACACTGCCTACTTGAACATCCTTCGGGACTTCCGGTTGCTCCTTGGGGAAAGGTGAAGCTCTCTTCCATGACCTGTGAAGACTGACAGTTTCCCCTTGCCTTCCTCTCCAGCCTCGTCTTGCACCAAGCGATCTTGGTCTTGCACCAAGCGTCTTGCACCAAGCGTCTTGCACCTCCTCTCCTGTCTCTCTCTGCCCCTCTCCTAGTCCCCCATGCCCAGTGTCCTCTTCACTGCCTGGTGCTCCTAACCAGAATGGGCACCCCTTCCCACCTAAGCTAACTGCGTAATGAACTGCTACTCATTCTTAGGTTTCAGCTCAAGCACAACCTGACATTCTCTGACAGTCTTCACTAGGATCTCTCTTCCAGTTAAAGGCCCTGATTGGACCAGATACCAGGTACCATGGCAAGACCTTCATAACACTTGTTCCTGTTGCAACTTTACCATTTGTGTGATCATTTTGTTAATCTCTGTCCCCTCAAGAGGATGATAACATCTGTAACAGCAGAGACTGTGTTAGTTTTTACTCATATCTGTATCCCAAGTGCCTTACTCATTATGGGAAGAGTCTATCTTCTTAGGACTCAAATAGATCCACTTTTCCTTACACCACTGTCACAGTTTTAGCTCAGACCAGAATCTTCTCTCACTTGTGCCAGAGAAGTCAAGCTTTGGCTTGTTTGGATTATAATCAACTAGAGGAAGAAGGTAGTGGCTATGGAGAAGTTGAAGGATCTGGGATGGTATTTTGGAAATGGAACAACAGGACTTGAAAAGGAAGTGAATGAGGCAGGATGGAGAAGGGGAGGAATCAAGACCTTTCATTTCCCCCTCCAGATCCTTCAGTCCAAACTCCTTATGTGAAACCTTGCATGAGCCTTCAACCTCTGGCTCCTAATTGCCTAGAAAGCCTCATTTCTCACCTCTTCCCTTGCTCCCTTTCCACATGCATTCCCCTAATGCAAGCTGTAGCCACAATGAACACTGTGCAGGTCCCTGGACTCTGCATGCTCTCACTGTTCGCTGCACCTCACCCTTCATCCAATTAATGCTTGCTGGTCCTTCATCCTCACTGGAAGCTGCCTCCTCAGGGAAAATGAGGCTGGACAGGTGTCCCTCCTTTGTGCTGTCTTCTGTCCTATACTGACTCTGTTGTCACCTACACCCTACATTGGTATTTTCTGTTTATTTACATCTCCCCCACTAGATTATAAGTTCCTTGGGGGCAGAGATGACATCTTATTTATTGTCACATCCTTCAAACCAGCACAGTGCTTGACATGCAGTGAAAGTTCAATACACATTGCATAGATGCATAAAGAATGGGGCTAGCTAAGAGGCTCAGAAAAACTGCCTGACCTTCTCCAAGTCACTGGACAGAAAGTGGCAGAGCTAGAATTGAAATCTATATAAACAAAGATAGTCTTCTATTTTCTTTTCTTTTCTTTCTTTCTTTCTTTTTTTGTTTGTTTTGGTTTTTTTTTTTTGAGATGGAGTCTTGCTCTGTTCCCCAGGCTGGAATGCAATCTCGGCTCACTGCAACCTCCACCTTCCGAGTTCAAACGATTATCCTGCCTCAGCCTCCCGAGTAGCTGGGATTATAGGCACGCGCCACCACACCTGGCTAATTTTTTGTATCTTTAGTAGAGATGGGGTTTCACCATGCTGGCCAGTCGGGTCTCGAACTCCTGACCTTGTGATCTGCCTGCCTCGGCCTCCCAAAGTGCTGGGACTACAGGCGTGAGCCACTGTGCCCGGCCTAGTCTTTCCATTTTCTTACCCCATCTCCTAGCGGTGAAAATAATGGAAATACGGGACCTATTTGTGGATAGAGGAGAGAAATTCTGGGAGAGCAGTTTAATCAGTCTCTTCATTCCCAGAACTGATACTGACAGCCAAAAGGGAACTGGGAGGAAGCAGATGTTGTTTTCCAGGAAAGGTGGTCTGGGTGAAGAGCCATTGCAGGGCAGGATGGGGGTCTACTGGCACAGTCTTGGCAGGCAGCACCTGGGATCCAGAACAGACAGGTCGTGTGGGAGGGCACTGGACCCAGGGAACCACATCCAGCATGGCCCTTCCTCAGCCATGCAGCACCTTGAGCTGGAGTGGAGACAGGTGGATGTGTCAGATGCAGACTCTCAGACATCTCAGGCTTACAAGGTCTGTCCTAAATAGTTAGTCCAACCTCTGGCTCAACACCTGCATCTTATCCCAGCACTTCTTGAGCATGTCCATCATTACAGGCCCTTTGTTGAGCACATTTTCCCCCTTGGAAAGAAAATAGCCCTGTTGAATTGTGAAAAATAAAACACACACAGAGAAGAGTTATTTTTATTCTGCTGTGAATGTACACCTAGAAATATGATTTTTAAAAATGAACATGTGTAGACAAGTAGTATACTGCCTTTATTCAAAGGCTGCTTTAAAACCCAGAGATCAGCGTGGTCGCTCATGCCTGTAATCCCAGGACTTTGGGAGACTGAGGTGGGCAGATCATGAGGTCAGGAGTTTGAGACCAGCCTGGCCAATATGGTGAAACCCCAACTCTACTAAAGATACAAAAATTGGCTGGGCATGGTGGCACATGCCTGTAATCCCAGCTACTCAGGTGACTGAGGCAGAAGAATCAGGCCACTGCACTCTAGCCTGGGCGACAGAGTGAGACCCTGTCTCCAAAAAACAACAACAACAACAACAACAACCCAGAGATCTATATCCCCTTTGACTTTTGAAAGTGGAATTGTTTTCTTTCTTCCGTAGACATCTAAAAAGGTAAGACCCTCTGGCCCCAAAATTTCCACACATAAGGCTATACTTCTAAATGGATTTATGAAAAGCCTCAGAACGTTTGCTTTCTTGCTACTGCTAAAAGCTGCTGGCTATGATGTCTCTGCCCCGCAAAAAATGTGGGGTTTTATTTTAAAATTAGATCCTTTGGTTAATTTAAAGATTATACCAAGTGTATGTTCCAAATCCCCTCATTCCATCTGACCTGTAGGAACACATCTGCTCCGTGTTCGCCCCACCCTGACTTCTGACGGTGGCATATGTCTGATTCCTTTGATTAAAGAGAAGGGTTTGTTAGGATGTCATGTACAGTATATCAAAGGAGATCAGGCACCCGTCTGCAAGTCAGATGACAAAAGGGGTGATCAGGATGGGTACGGCTAAGCAGACGTTGTGAAGAGCCAGCTCAGGGGAATGAGTCATAATTTGGAAAAGTGTTTGTTAACGATGGTTTTGGTAATAATCACACACAAGTCCCAGGGTCTGCAATGTTCAGTGGAGCAAAGTAATTTCCCAAACATCCATCTGTCCCAGGTACAGAACTCCAACCAAATTGCAGAACCAGCATGGCAAGGGAGATTCCACAACATTTGGCAATAATTTTCCAAACTGAGGTTTGTCCAGCTGTTCAGTGGATGGATCCAGCATGATGAAAAGCTTTCTTTCTGAACAGTAAGGCTGCCCGAGAACATCATTGTCTTTGTATTCTAAAGAAAATATACATTTTCTACATATTTGTTGAATTTCTAGAGTAATTGGCTTCCACACTGGCGCATCACTCTGACTCTCTGCATCTCATGGAATGTGTGCTGTTCACCTTGGTGCTGAGAGATGAGAACAGAAGTAATGCTTCCTGGCTGGGTGCAGTGGCTCACACTGGTAATCCCATCAATTTTGGAGGCTGAGGTGGGTGGATCACCTGAGGTCAGGAGTTCAAGACCAGCCTGGCCAACATGGTGAAACCCCGTCTCTACTAAAAATACAAAAATTAGCCAGGTGTGGCAATGGGTGCCTGTCATCCCAGCTACTTGGGAGGCTGAGGCAGGAGAATCTCTTGAACCCAGGAGGTGGAGGTTGCAGTGAACCGAGATTGTGCCATTGCACTCCAGCCTGGGCAACGAGAGCAAAATTCCATCTGAAAAAAATAAATAAATAATGCTTTCTGCACAGAACTACTTTTAAGAATGCTAAATCCTCTGTACTTAAACTGTGAGGTTCTAGGTTTCCTGTGGAAACTTGTTAGAAATGCAGAATCTTGGGCCTCACCCCGATCTACTGAATAAAACCACCCCCTCTTTTTTTTTTTTTTTCTGAGATGGAGTCTCGCTCTGTCGCCCAGGCTGGAGTGCAATAATGCAATCTTGGCTCACTGCGAGCTCCGTCTCCCAGATTCACGCCATTCTCCTGCCTCAGCCTCCCAAGTAGCTGGGACTATAGGCACCTGCCACCACACCTGGCCAATTTTTTGTAGTTTTAGTAGAGACAGGATTTCACCGTGTTACCCAGGATGGTCTCGATCTCCTGACCTCGTGATCTGCCCACCTCAGCCTCCCAAAGTGCTGGGATTACAGGCGTGAGCCACCGCGCCTGGCCCAAACCCACATTTTAACAAACCGTCAGCTTTGTAGGTCCCAAGATTGGACCTTTTCAGACAGTCTTTACTTTCTGTAGCCTGATCTTTTTTTATTAGAGGAAATGACTTTCTGCCATTTATTAAAAATACAAATCGAGTACTTTGTGAACTGTTTTTGTGTGCCACTCTTTTTTCAAAACACGTTTAGTAAGTGACTTAATGGCCAGGTGCAGTGACTCCCATCTGTAATCCCAGCACTTTGTGGGGTGGAGGCAGAAGGATCACTTGAGGCCAGGAGTTTAAGACCAGCCTGGGCAACATGTCAAGACCACAGCTCAAAAAATAAAAACAAAAAATAGCTGGTGTGGTGGCATGCACCTGTAATTCTAGCTACTCAGAAGGCCAAAGTGGGAGGATCTCTTGAGTCCAAGAGGTCGAGGCTGCAGTAAGCCATGATCACGCTATTGCACCCCAACCTGGATAACAGAGTGAGACCCTATTTCTAAAAAACATAAAATAAATATAAAGCAGGTATTTCATGAACTGTTTTTGTGTGGCACTCTTTTTTCAAAACATATTTAGAAAATGACTAGTATGTGTCGAACCCAGTACTAGAGGTTGGGATAAAACAATGATTGTAAGAGAATCTGCCCCTGGGAACTTCAATTCTACTACAATTGATGTATTTTAGAGAAAGCCTTTAGTTTTCTCTCTGAGACTTTAGGGTTCACATATCTCTTCTAATGCTTCTGTGTCCTCTTTGTTTCCTGGTGGGCCATCTTTTAACAAACAGTGTTGCAATGTGGAGAGTGGCTGGGTTCATGGCTGTCTGTCCTCAGCCCCTTGGGAGAGCTCCTTCATGCCCCATGGGTGCTGGCTGCAGCTGCTCCCTTTCACACCTGAGACTGGGGGCAAGTTTCCTGTTCTTTGTTCTCTGCAGGCCCCCAACCCAATTCTCTAGGCAACTGGAAGATCCTCAACCCAGCACTGCTAGGGAGAAATATTCCCTTGCAAGTATGAATATTGTTTCCAGAATATCAGGGAGAAAAAGCAGAATGCTCTTCTGGGGCTTAAGTCCTGCCTGTGCATAAAGCAGCAAGGAAGATCCAAGGGTAGATTTTAGGTGTCTCTTTTATCTTAGCCCCGGCATCCTCTACTGAAGAGAACAGTCTTACCCTCCCACCTCCCCTTTCTTTGGTAGGGGCAGCCATTTACATGCAGCGGGAAAGCCAGAGGCAAGACGCCGCTAGGAGGGAAATGGTTAGTCCTGCTGGCAAAGCAGTGAGCTAGGGGCTGTTGGTGGGGGACCAGCCTAGGCTGTTTCCCACTTAGGGATTTTTTTACACTAAAAGGCACAGAGGAATTCACTGTAAATCCAGCCCCACTGGAGTTGTATTCAGTATCAACTCCTCCCAGGTTCTGACACATGCTTAATTCTTATCCTGAGTTCCTGAAGCTGATGGAGATTTTGTTCTATTTATAAATCTTCATGGATATTTAATAAAAATATGGGAGAGAGCCCAGGTGTTTTTACTTTACGCTATCCGTTTTTACAAAATCAAGGGACTGCCTTTAAAGAAAATAAATACATAAATATTGATAAAAAGCACTTATTTAATACTTTAAAGAGTGTCTGCTTTAAAACAAAAGCCAAAATTATGTTAAATGGCAAAAAGCTAGTAGTCCCTCTAGGCAAAGGAACAAAACAGAGATTCTCTATTTCCTACCTTCATTCTTTTCTTCCTCTTCAACAGTTATTGAGCATCTACTAGCTCCCAGATGCTAAGTGCTGGGATACAAACTCATATAAAAAATGATGCCTGCTCCCAAGGAGTTTACTATCTACCAGTTACTATTGTCATCATTTAGGAAGTTTCTTCTAATTCAGTAAGCATTAAACCTGGGAGACCAGATTTAAGACGAAGCTTTCAGAGAGGGTGGAGTCAGAGTATAAGGATAGCAAGAAACACCATTCTTCATTTCTTCACCAAGCCACTGGATCAAACCAGCCCTGAAGCCCACCACACTACTGCCAGTCTTCAATTTACAAAAGTCAAATAATCCCTTTATTGTTTGGGCTACTTTCAGTTGGGCTTTTTGTTTCTTGACCTTGAACAAAACTTATACACAGGGGATTCCTTCCCTGGAAAAGAGACAGAGCTAATTGACCTCTGAGGACACCTCCTACCTCCAAACATTTCACAGGCAAGTTAAACATCCCCTTCAAAGATCACGCCTGAGCAAACAAATTACATATTTTACTCTAAATTCAAGAAACTAAATTGGATACTCAGACCCTGTGAGCTTTCGGAGTGCTTTCTCCTCAAATAAATACGTGTTGCATAAAGGACTAAATACAGTCTGGGGAGCAGACAGAAGGAAGAAGAGGCTTGGCTAAGGCCTCTGAGATTCGATAGTTAACAATACACTTAATTTGCCCAGTGTTTGACACTGTCATAGCAATGCCCCGTTTGCTTATAAATGTCGTCTTGTTTGGCAGCAGCAGCCCTGCTGTTTCTCAGACATGTCAGTATCCTGGCCATAAATGATGATTAAGCTCTCAGAAAGCCTAGGGTCTACCTTTCCCTTAAATCCCTTAAGGTGACTTTCCAGTGTTGTAGGTAGCCTCCCCATCATGTGTATTTTGCACACAGGGCTCATGCCAGAGCCCTACAGCGGACTAAAATAATGTTAAGTTCTTGGACCCAAGTTAACAGTTTTGTTTGTTTGTTTGTTTGTTTGTTTTTGAAACAGAGTCTCCCTCTGTAGCCCAGGCTGGAGTGCAGTAGCACGATCTCGGCTCACTGCAATCTCCACCTCCTGAGTTCAAGTGATTCTCCTGCCTCAACCTCCCGAGTAGCTGGGACTACAGGTGCCCACCACCACACCTAGCTAATTTTTTGTATTTTAGTAGAGACGGGGATTCACCGTGTTAGCCAGGATGGTCTTGATCTCCTGACCTCGTGATCCGCCCACCTCGGCCTCCGAAAGTGCTGGGATTACAGGTGTGAGCCACCATGCCCAGCCTATTTTTAAAATAAATAAAAATAGGTGAAAATGTGACTGCCCACATGAATATTTTCCCTCCATCTTGGTTCTTTTATCTTCTCTGGCTGAGAGAGTGAGCTGAATCCTGAACCTGAATTTGAACTTAAGTACGCTCGTTACAGTTCCCAAAATGCCGATGCCAGGTCCTACCTCTTTTTTTTTTTTTTTTTTTTTTGAGACAGAGTCTCGCCCTGTCGCCCAGGCTGGAGGGCAGTAGTGTGATCTCGGCTCACTGCAAGCTCCGCCTCCCGGGTTCACGCCTGTCTCCTGCCTCAGCCTCCTGAGTAGCTGGGACTACAGGCGCCCGCCACCACGCCCGGCTAATTGCTTGTTTTTTGTTTTTTTAGTAGAGACTGGGTTTCACCGTGTTAGCCAAGATGGTCTCGATCTCCTGACCTCGTGATCTGCCTACCTTGGCCTCCCAAAGAGCTGGGATTACAGGCCTGAGCCACCGTGCCCGGCCCTCCTATTTATTCTAGAGCATGGAGGTGGAGGGGAATTTTTATCCCTCCCTCCCTTTCTTCCTTCCTCCCTCCCTCCCTTCTTTCCTTCCTTCCTTCTCTCTCTTCTTTTCTTTCTTTCTCCTCTCTCTATCTCTCTCTCTGTCTCTCTGCCTCTCTGTCTCTCTCTCTCTCTCCCGGGCACGGTGGCTCATGCCTGTAATCCCAGCACTTTGGGAGGCTGAGGCGGGCAGATCAGCAAGTCAGTAGATCGAGACCATCCTGGCTAATATGGTGAAACCCTGGCTCTACTAAAAATACAAAAAAACTAGCCGGGTGAGGTGGCAGGCGCCTGTACTCCCAGCTACTCAGGAGACTGAGGCAGGAGAACGGCGTGAACCCGGAAAGCTACACTTGCAGTGAGCCGATATCACGCCACTGCACTCCAGCCTGGGAGACAGAGCAAGACTATGTCTCAAAAAAAAAAATTATAATAATAATAAAAACAATGATATCAACAGTTAATTTACAGACTAACAAATGAAAATAGTGAAAAGATGTTTTGCTTACCCTTACTAATAATCAAATAAATGGAAATTTAAACAATTAAAGATTATCATTTTCTACTTTCACATAGACAGAAAGTTAAAAAGATTGAGAATACCAAATTTGGGTGGGGGTGTGGAGAAATAGGCTTTCTCAGGCTTTGTAGGTGAGGGTAGAGATTGAAACAATCTTCCTGGAGGGCAATTTGCCAACATCTTTTAAAAACCTTAAAAATGTGCATACCATTTGACCTGTGACCCGTAATTATCTTCCTAGGAACTTATCCTAAGAAATTCATCATGTATGCGTGCGTAGATTTGTTTATGGATAACAGTTGTAAGCAAGCTTAATGTCCAATAGTAGGATTGGTTAAATGATTTTTGGCAGACCTACAGGAAGGAATACTAAACTACCGTTAAAAAATAATGTAAAAGAAAATTTACTGCCATGTGAAAAGATTCATGATATATTCTTACATGGATAAATTACAAAACAATACGTGTAACATGTAATGTAAAAGAGTGCTTAGCTCTGGGGAGCCAGTTGTTTTTACTTTCTTTTTGCATTTTCTTTACATTGTCCATTTTTTAAATAAATAAATACTGATTTGTAATGAAAAGATACGTAATAAATGGTTTTTGTTTGTTTGTTTTTTTAGATGGAGTCTCACTCTGTCACCCAGGCTAGAGTGCAGTGGCGTGATCTTGGCTCACTGCAACCTCCTCCTTTGCGGGTTCAAGCGATTCTCCTGCCTCAGCCTCCTGAGTAGCTGGGACTACAGGTGCCACCACCACATCCAGCTAATTTTTGTATTTTTAGTAGAGACGGGGTTTCACCATATCGATCAGGCTGGTCTTGAACTCCTGACCTCAGGTGATCCGCCTGCCTCAGCCTCCCAAAGTGCTGGGATTATAGGCATGAGCCACCGTGCCTGGCTGCTATTTGAAAAATTACTATTGTTTGGAGATACCAAACATTTGAGAAATAAAATGTCATATTCTTAAATATTCCAGTTCTCTAAGATCTCTCCAACCTGTGGGTATAAATGGAGACACGTTATGAATCATCATTCCTGTTTCAAAGTCTCCGGACCCGTTTGCTGAGCTATTCGTCCTGGTTCCCTCAAAACCTCCTCATGGAGTTACTTCTGGGAAGAGAGTTGGGGTATCACAGGGACTTGCCTTCTTGAGCTCCATCCCCATCCAGGTCTGCTGCTGTGAAGCCGCTTGAGGGCGCCTCCCCACTGTGACTGTGACACTGTGACCAAAGGGACCTGCCCAAACAGGATGCATGCCTGGGGACAATATCTCTTTGAGCTCCAAATAGCAAGCCAAGGCACCTGGTATCCTCACGTGCTGAGCCCCTGCCAGAAGTGAGGAGATGTCACTCTGTTCTACTCTGGTCACACTTTGACACTTGGACCCCATTATCCCCCAGAATCCCTACCACCTCCCCAAATGTTCCTCCCACTCCAGTCTTCAGCCCTTCTTTTGATGAACCTCACACAAGGGTGCTGAAATCCAGCCCCATCAGAGCCTGCTGTTTTTGAGACCTTCTAATCCTCCCTCTCGCCCCGCCCCCCCACCTCCCATGCTGGTTTAAGACCTCTCTGTCCTTAGCCAGAAAAGACAGGGCACAAGCACTAGGAAAAATCATATGATTACTCTCCCAGTTTAACAGTGGACAAAGGTTTATTGCACTTCTACTGTCTGCAAAGGACGTTGGACATGGGGATGAGCACACCCCGGGGGAACTTCCACCCAACTCACACCCCAGCAGGGAGGTGTTTGTGTCACATTCATCATCTGGCTAGGGAGAGACAGAGTTTGTGGTGAATACCCACATTCTTAGCCTAAGATTCACCTGCTAATTGCATCTTCTAATGTTGTCCAAGTTTTGCTAGGTGACACCTCCTCACTCCAAGGAAGCTGTGCCTTCCTTAGGGTAGCCCCCAGGACACCTTGTTGCCAACAGGCCTCAGTTTCCCTAGAGATCTCGGTTTCTACACTAACTGCCAAGCACTGGAAAGGTGGACCCAAGATGGGGCACAGTGGGGCCAGTGCTCAGGAAAGCAGGCTCCTCTGGGGCAGAGAATGCCCGCCAGAGAACATGCCCGCCGACCTGGGCTCCCTTTCGGCCATTGATCAGGAAACCTGTCCCATGTCTGCGGCAGCGATGAGGCCTGGAGGGCAGGGCCTGGTGCTGCCTGGCAATGCGCGACCCAGGTATTTGGTACGTCCGGGAGCCTGAGGACTGGGCATAGGGTGGGGCCTGTCTCCAGTCAGTGTTGAAGGAACAGGAAATTCCTATTGGCAGGATGACCTCATGCTGACAGTGCTAGGGCACGCCCGCGCCCGACAGGGGTTAATCTCAGAGACGCAGTGCCTTGTCCCAGGACAGGGCCGAGGCCACCGCCCGCGGATTTCTCAGAGGAGGGTGCGGGGAGCATCTCTGGAGGTTTAGAAGCTTTAATTACTTGAAGACTCCAGAGCACGGATCCCGTTCATTCGGGCTACCGCTCATCCAACCCCTTCTTCCATGTCCTTGTGTAAGGTTTTTGGGCTCTCCTGCAGGTGCCTAGGGAAACTCGGATCCCAGGGCTGTAAAACCAGCTCCTTCCCGCGCAGCCCAAGTTCCGCAGGGCTTGGAGGCAGGGTGGGTTCCCTCTGCTGGTGCACTCCCTGACCTCGCCTTGACCAGGCAGTTCCCTGTAACTCAAGAGTCCGCGATCAGGAGTTGCTCAGCGCGGGAACGTTCCCTGCAAGACTGGGGACTGCGGCCGGGACACTTGGGCCGGGGCCAAGGGCGGGGTTGCGCGGTCTCCAAGCTTGGCTTGGCTTGGCTTGGGCCGCGCAGTCGGTGGTGTTGCCAGCTACTCCTGGAATCGCCCCGCAAGTGGTAGGCGAGGGGGTGCGAGTGGGAAGGAGACGTAGTAGGGGAGCCTCCTGGAAAAGGCGGTCGTGTCTCAAGCCCTGTCCCCACCCCCACCACCACTCCCAGGTGCAGGTGGTGTGTGTGCCTCAGTGCAGACCGGCCCAGGCCTGTCCAGGCAAGCATCTCCCTCCTCCCCACCCCTACCCTTGCTCCCCAGTCCTCCTTCGTCCCTCCCCTTCCCTGTGAGATGACAGAAGCCACTGGGCACTAAGCATCGGAGGTGAAGTGGGGGGTCAGGGTGCAAAACAAGAGCCTTCCTTTCTCAAATTGGGCTTAGTGAGTGCTACAGTTGGTGTGGGCTTCCATTCCATGTTTGTGATCTCTACTGGCCTGTGGCATGAATGCAACAATAGACAGATGGACCTAAGAATGGACAGATAGACTGATGATCTGACTGTCCTCCCTGCCTCCAGTCCAGGTCTGGAGAGGTGGGGAAGCAGCCCCCCCACCCATATCTTCCAGTCCTGGAAGGGTAGAGGGGCCAGGAGCAAATTCCTTGACTCCCCCAGCAACATGTAGGAGGGGCAGAGGTGGAGTCAGCGGTGACCTGACCTGGCAGAGAGAGGTAGTAAAAGCATTCTTGCTCTCCCAGGAAGGCAATTCAGAACTTCCAGTCACAGAAAAATAGGAAATGGAGCATGGAGTGTCTCAGACTAGAGAATGAACCCTGGGGAGGTTGATGCTTGGGCAGAGGTGTTAGGGGAAGGTGACTTTTAAGCCTTCAGATTTTGTCTGTTTAGTACTTGCTTTTATTTTTGGTTCCTTAGATGCTTAACCTGAGTGATGTGTGTAAAAGATGTAACCCTTCTAAGCAATGAGGAAAAATAGGGAAGGAAACAGTAACTGAGAACTGAGCAAAGCGCCTGGAGAAAGCAAATAGGCCCAGCATTCGCCTGCAGCTTCCCGAGGCTTTGTTCACTGCTGTGTCTTCAGCAACTAGAATAGTGCCTGGCACATAAAAGACCCCCAGTAGCTATTTGTTGAATGAATGAATGAGAAGGAAGGAGATCCTCCAGACCCACCTGTTTCCATCTCTCAGCCGAGTCACCATCTTGCTGTGAGCTAGTCCCTGACTCACCCCAGCTGTCTGCCATGTGTCACTCCTTCTCATCCCCTGGGCCATTAATAGGAGGTTGCAGTGAGTGCCACCGCACTCCAGCCTGGGCGACAGAGCAAGACTCCGTCTCAAAAATAAATAAATAAATAAATACAAATAAATAAAACTCCACTGATGGCTGTCATGCAGCAGGAATGGCAGGTAGTGGGGCAGATACTGTGAGTTAGACAGAATCTCTGCCCTCTGGGCATTCCCACTCCAGTGGGGAAAATGGACAAGAGATAGATGTCATCAGTGGGGTGAACTGTGTGGGGAGAGGATGTGCATGCCTGTGCAGGGGGACACAAGTGACAAGTGACAGGGGCTATGTGAGCCCAAGGAGACCTCACCCAGTGCTTAGGAGCAGGACTTTGTGAGTTCCAGGCAGATCCAGGCTTGAATGTCAGCTCCACCCTGGTATAACATCGGGCAAGTTACTTAAGCTACACTTCATTTCTTGTCTACCAAATGGACACGATGCCCTCTTCATAATCTGGTGTGAGATGAAATTGATATAATTCATGTTAAATACTCAGCCAGGGCCAGATACTGAATGTTAGTGATTCTCGTTAAAGGAGCATTCTTGTTAAGGTATTAAAGAGAAGGTGACGTGGCTTAAAGGAGGACAAGGAGCAAAAAAGAGAGTAACTTGGCGACTCTAAGTGAAGTTATAGTAACTAAGCATGCCTGTAGAAGGAGAAAAGCTAAGACAAAGGAGAGAAAGAGAAAATGCCCTTGGAGGGAAAGAGAAAGAGAAAGAGAAAATGTCGGATGAGAAGAGTAGGCTTCGGATGAGATGGAGAGGAACCTACCAGGAAAAGAATAAGAAGTAATGGGATCTGTCCAGAGCCCAGTTATTAGGCTGAAAATCTAATATTTTAATGAGCCACTCAACAGAGTTCTAGTTAGGAGTGAGAGCTAAGAAGGCAAATAATGGGGCTAGTCTGAAAGTGGGGCTGATCGGGAGGTGCTAGAGGAGGAGACAGGCCTAAGAGAGAGAATCCTCATTGTGTTGTTAAAGAGATTGACCACCAATTCAAGGGCTTGGCACAGAGCCTGGCATGTAGTAGTGATCCCATAAATATTTATTGATGCATGCATGAAGGAATACATGAGATGAACCTATTCTCTAGAAAACCACTGAAGACAGATGTAGGGGACTCTGATCATTGTCTACTAAACCTGTTTGCTAATAGAAGGACCCCAGTGCCTTGACTTTAGCACAAACATCATGGTTGGCCTAAACCATTTAGAGTAATGCTGTCCTCCTTTGTTTTGGTCAATGAGACATAAAGGAATTCTGGAGCCCAGCCCTTCAGTCAAAAGACATGGGTTTTTTGTTTTTTTGTGTCTACTCTCTCCTTCCACCTTGGGCCATTAGTGTCAAAATATGATATCTGGGCTGGGCGTGGTGGCTCACGCCTGTAATCCCAGCACTTTGGGAGGCCAAGGCAGGCCAATCACAAGGTCAGGAGATTAAGACCATCCTGGCTAACATGGTGAAACCCCGTCTCTACTGAAAATACAAAAAATTAGCTGGGTGTGGTGGCGGGCACCTGTCGTCCCAGCTATTCGGGAAGCTGAGGCTGGAGAATGGCATGAATGCAGGAGGCGGAACTTGCAGTGAGATGAGATTGCGCCATGCCACTGCACTCCAGCCTGGACGACAGAGAAAGACTCCGTCTCAAAAAAAAAACTAAACTAAACATGATATCTGAAGCTGCAGCAGCCTTGTTGCAACCGCAGGGAGACAAGCAATGAACAAAAATTCAAAGTGCTGGGCATGGGAAAGTGTAGAAACAGGATCTAGAACTAGATGTACCATATGACCCAGCCATCCCACTACTGGGTATATACCCAAAGGATTATAAATTCTTCTACTACAAAGACACATGCACACGTATGTTTATTGCGGCACTATTCACAATAGCAAAGACTTGGAATCAACCCAAATGTCCATCTGTGACAGACTGGATTAAGAAAATGTGGCACATATACACAATGGAATACTATGCAGCCATAAAAAAGGATGAGTTTGCGTCCTTTGTAGGGACATGGATGCAGCTGGAAACCATCATTCTTAGCAAACTATCACAAGAAGAGAAAACCAAACACTGCATGTTCTCACTCATAGGTGGGAACTGAACAATGAGATCACTTGGACTCGGGAAGGGGAACATCACACACTGGGGCCTATCATGGAGAGGGGGGAGGTGGAGGGATTGCATTGGGGAGTTATATCTGATATAAATGATGAATTGATGGGTGCTGACGAGTTGATGGGTGCAGCACACCAACATGGCACAAGTAACAAACCTGCACGTTATGCACATGTACCCTAGAACTTAAAGTATAATAATAAAAAAAAAAGAATAAAATTACAAATCTAATTGAATAGTTAAAAAAAAAAAAAAAGTGTAGAAACAGAAAGACCAAGGGTTCTCGATGGCATGGATGAGCTGCACCAGTCCTGGTACCACATAGCTTTAGACTTCTTGTTAAGTAAATGATAAATGTGATTTTTGATTAGGCCATTGGTGAGTTAGCTGTTACTTCCAGCTGAACACATCCTAACTAATACAATGGGCAGGGCCACCGTGTTATATAATTCCTGTGGTAGTCTATGTGGAAGTACCCCAAGAGTTGTGTAGAATGGCCTCTTGTCAACTGGGGATGGCTGATAGCCTGGGAATAGGACCTTAAGGTTTTGAGGACTTTGAAAAGTGGGTTTATAAGAATGCAGAAGACAACACTTCAAGCTCTGAGGTTCCCAGGATGCCCTCCTGGGATTTTCACCACCTCTCTTCCCGGGCCCTCCCTCACCCACTCACCGCCTACAGTTTCTACAGTTCAGCCAAAGAATTAGGAAGCCAATCATCTCCCTTTGCCTTGAACCTGCAGTCTTCACTAGTGACTCTCTAGAGTCTCCATAACTTACTTTGGGGAGGTACCCCTCCCCTTCCACATGGAGAAAGGCAGGCACAGCCCGTGCAGACCATACTCCCCTTATGGCCAGCAACCTTCTCATGGCTCCTTCTGCTGAGGGATGGAGGAAGAGGTAGTCTCCAGGAGCAGGATTGGTCCTTGCGCGTCCCAAGATTAGTGGCCACCCTTGCTGGCAGCCCCCCAGTCTTGATTCACTCAAGATTGAGATGCTTATTAACTGCAATTCCAAGACAACAGGAAAATCCCTGTCTCTCATCCTCTTAATGCCTTGATTAGTTATGTTTTGTACCTGTGGGTACATATTCAGAGTCACACTAGCTGCATGTTCAGCTTTCTCTCCCTGCCAGATTAGAAAACTTGCAAGTTGGAGGTGCAACTATACAATATTTAATGACTATTTTAGTACTTGGGGTCAGATTTCTCTTCTGTATATATGCACCATGGGTCTAACCCCACTTTAGAAAATTACTGTCCTGCTGATCATTTTAGTCTAATTTTGGAATGGCTGTGGACTCTATGTGTATGTGTGCGTGGGGGGAAAGTACTTTTGGATTGTCTTAATTTTGTGAAGGACTAAAGTCTCCAGGGACCCTAGACCACCCCAGATGAATAATGTAGTTCCAATAGGAGAAACTGAAATCCTAACCACAAAGTAATTCTCCTGGACCTCCTGGACCTCACTTGTTCCTTTCCTGTAGCATGTAGAAAGCTACCTTGTGGGCCTGGCATTGTGGTTCATGCCTGTAATTCCAGCATTTGGGAGGCTGAGGCAGGTGGATCACTTGAGGTCAGGAGTTCGAGACCAGCCTGGCTAACATGGTGAAACCCCATCTCTACTAAAAAAACAAAAAAATTAGCCAGGTGTGGTGGCAGGCGCCTATAGTCCCAGCTACTCGGGAGGCTGAGGCAGGGGGATGACTTGAACTCAGGAGGTGGAGGTTGCAGTAAGCTGAGATCACACCACTGCACTCCAGCCTGGGCAACAGAGTAAGACTGTCTCAGAAAAAAACAAAAAAACAAAAACAAACAAACAAAAAAACAGAAAGCTACCTTGTTGGCACAGGCCAAACTACCATTGCATCATCAGGACCCAACACAGTGATAGGCACCCAGTAGGTCCTCAATAAATATTTAAGGAATATATCAGTGTTGACATCAAGCTCATTCAGTAGTGTCAGAATCTGTGGTTAAAATCCCCTGCTTTTCCTAGAGAGTATATTAATGAGAGCTAATAGTGTCATAGATAGAACATCCTTTGCCTAAGATACATAGAGATTAATTATTTAAGTCCATATAAAGAACTACAATCAAGTAGGGCAGGAGTTGAAAGGCATCATTAGGATATTTCAGATGGAGGTCACTGTTGATCTGGGAGAGGGGCAGTTTCAGGAGGACTATTGAGAGAGGAGATCAGATCTCTGTGGGTTGGGAGACAAATGGGGAACCGGTCTCTACCTGGAGTGTAGAGAATCCAGGATAGACAAGTCTTTGAAGAAGCTTCATTGTGAAGGGAGAAAGGGAGCAGGATTTCTCAGGGCATCTGGCATTTTTCTAATGCCCTTCTCTTCCATTCCTTCCCCTACCTGCATCTAAAACAACAGAAGTGAAGTCAGCTTAACAAAATGCACCCAGAAATATCACCCTGGGCCGGCCTCCTCACCCCACCTGACCCCCAACAGAAGGAAGACCATGTAGCAAAACATCATACTTTGTATGAAGATCCAAGTCTTCTGAAAGTTTCCTCTTTCTTCCCTCCAAAAAGTCCTTGCCTCAGAAACACAAGGGCAAGTATTATTTGACCTTTTGGTCCAAGAACCCCTTGATAATCTGACGGTAGTTATGGAAGGGAAACTGCCTATAATATGCAGATGCACAGAATATTATATCTATCAAACGGGGTTCAGACACAAATCCCTGACCTCAGGGCTAGGAATCACAACTCTTGAACTACTACAAGAAAGAGGGTGCCTTAAATACACATTGTCTGGAAGATTCCTAAGAAACTCCTTCATTGCTCAAAGAAAGCCCATGGAAGGAAGCTTTATCAAATTCACAAATTTACTTGCTTCCCTTGTTAAATCCATAACGGCTTCCTAGGGGAGAGAAAAGTTTGGGAACTGGTTCTCAATCAGGCACAGGTGTGACTAGGCCCAGCCCTACCCCATCTCACTGAAACGTGGGTGGAGATGATGGAGGATTTTGTCTGGCCCCCCAGCTCTGAACACTGTCTGCTCCACTGGCTGAAAGGAGGCTGCCAGTCTGGCAGGGAAGCCAGGAATGGGGGCTCTGGGTCTGGGGCAGCCGCATGCTTGCCAGGTAGAGACTCAGCATTAGGCAGGGGTCCTGGGACCAAGTATACTGGCACCCCCCAGGAGAAGGGAACATGATCACACCTTCATCCCTCTAAGCTGCATCTTCACTGAGTCTTTGTTCCTGCAAAGGCTGTGAGCCATGCAGTTCTGCTCTAATTCTAGCATGAGCCAGACTGAGGGTAGCCCAGGAACTCAGCTTTGTTGACCTGAAGATTATTTTTTCCCCTCCAGTAGTTTTACTTCTGTCTCCTCTTTAAGCTAAAGTTTTCAGGTCCGTGGGCAGCTTTTTGGAGGCTTCTGTACAAATGTTTTTAGCAGTGAAAGCTACCCATAACATCTCGAATTAGAACTGTATATTTTTAAATCCCTAATTGGTTCAATACCAACATGGAGAGACACACAGAGACACTCTGCTAAGTGGAACCTTTACTACTGGGAATGTGGAATTTAATACATTCATCATTTAAATCATTAAATTCTCACCAAAACACGCAAAGCAGCAATAGATTCTGTTCACGAGTCACTTTTCCTGATCCTAGAACAGCCTGGCTCTGAGCCTGAAAAGGTCCGCTGCTGTGACTTCACCCTGGTGCAGGGAGATGGCATCATAAGGTGGTCTTAAAGTACAGTTTGACCTTTGCTGAGTCCAAGCTCCAACACCCCCAGGTAGGAGTCCCTGGAAGTCACCTCCCCTCTCTGAGGCACAGTGTGATGGAAAGGACAGCATCCAGCTTGCAATACTGGATGAATTAAATCAGACACAATCCACCACGCACGCACCACAGTGCCTAGCATTTCAACAAGGGTGCTAAGTAGATGTGATTTCTCTCTAAGCTGGAAGGGGTTCTGTAGGAGTGCTGGACCACACACGAGGCTGGCTTGGGCATGCTTTTGCATTTGTGAGGCAGAGACGGCAGATGGCACAGTGCAGGGCAAGGCAGGGCAGACACGTGGTTATAGTGGGTGAGTAGCAGGCAGCTCCCCTTGCTGAATCTTGGATCTCTATGTGGTTTGTGAAGGGGTTGAGGCAGGAGGGCTCAGAGGCTAGGGCAGAATTGTAAGAGCTTTGCCTTCAGCAACTAAAGAAATGACACCCCAATTAAAAAGAACTGTCTGGAATGTAGAAAGGTCAGGAACTTTGGGGGAAAGTAGTCAAGTCATTTTGGAATTTATAGTTGAAGCAAGTGCAGCCTGGGTTGAGCAGGGGAGGTTTCTGAGTGAAGCATAACTAGGCTTGAAGCCCAGCTTGACCAGTTAGCTGAGGCAGGGTGAGGGTCGGTTGCCTCATTGGAGGAGTCAGAATAATAACAGCTACCCTGGGGACTGTGATGAGATTGTGCAGACAAGGCACCTTGCTCAGAAGCACCTATCACTCTCAGGCAACAGTAGGTCAGGAATCCCTTGGGTCAGGAAAGCAGAATGCCAAACACTATGGAGAAAACACAGGCTTAACCATGGCTTTACCTAAGGGAAAATATTTCTTGAAAAAGGAAATCCTGGAGGTAACGTTTTCCTTTTGCTAACGCAAGTTAGCACCAATTTAGGAAACCAATTTAGGAACATTTGCTAATAATGCAAGTTAGCACCAATTTAGGAAAGCCATGTAGGAAGTTCTCTCATTACCTCAGGTATTAAAAGCCCATGTCCCACAGATGGAAAGCAGTCACACTTCTTCTTCTTTGCCACTCTCCCATCTTCCAACTTGCCCCCTACCCTGCTTCCTCATTCAACTACCATCCCACCTCCCCCCTTACCTTGTTCAGTGACGTTTATTCGGTGTCTACACTCACTTGCCACTTAATCCCTCCTCAACCAATTCGCCCACTCCCCCACCCCTCTAAGGCTGCCCTTGCCAAGGTCACATAGGGACCCATAGCCTCTCCATACATACTTCTTACCTTCCCTGGCCTGGGCAGCATTTCTGTTCAGTTCAGAAAACATTTATTATATACCTGCCCTGTTCAGGACACAGGAAATCCTTAAGTGACTGTCTTCCTCTTTCTTTCTTTTTTTTTTTTTTTTTTGAGACGGAGTCTCACTCTGTCGCCCAGGCTGGAGTGCAGTGATGCAATAGCGGCTCATTGCAACCTCCACCTCCTGGGGTTCAAGCGATTCTCCCGCTTCAGTCTCCAGAGTAGCTGGGATTACAGGCACCTGCCATCATGCCCGGCTCATTTCTGTATTTTTTTGTAGAGACGGGGTTTCACCGTGTCAGCTAGGCTGGTCTTAAACTCCTGACCTCAGGTGATCCGCCTGCCTCAGCCTCCCAAACTGCTGGGATTATAGGCGTGAGCCACCGCCCCAGGCCCACTTCCTTTTTCTTAAAATTCCCTTGGCTCTTGACTTTTACAGCACTTTCCTTTCTTCCTCCCATCTCTTCTGCGGGTTCATCTTGCCCAGTCACTCTTTAAGTGGACTTCCATCTTGACTCTCTTCTCATCCCAATTAACAGACTCTTTCCAAGAAAGTTCACCATCAAATCCAGCCCAGATCTCTCTCCTCAGCTGTTGACCCTCATTTCCTGCTTCCAAGGAACATTTTCAACTGAGACCCAGGGCACCTCAGATTCCACTTGTCGGATTCCACAGGCCTGCTGGTCTCACAACACTCTCTCATGGGTTTGGTGGGTTTTAGAGTTGTTTTCCTAAGGCCTGGGAGACCCAGGGCGATCTCCTGGTCTCTGTTCCTCGCTCCCCAGCCTCCCAGCCCTTTTGCCTGCTGTCCCTGCTGTCTGGAACAGGCTTCCTCCCTCTTAAACTGGCTCCTGTTTTCCATCCTCTTGGGCCTCCTTGTGGAAGGCCCCTCAAAATTAGCTGGTTGCCTTGTTAGAAATGAAGGTTTTTCAGGACCATGTCAAACATCTTTTCAAATTTTGAGAGGGAAGGCCCTGTTTGTACATTTTTAGGAAGCTCCCCAGGTAATGACAATGCCCTCTCAAGTTGAGAACAAGAGAAAAAGAAGAGGATACATTCTAGATGAATTACAAGCACCAGTGGGCAGGATTTAACAATTGTCTGGATACAGAATGTGAGGGAGGGGGAAGAAAGACAAGCCCTCCAGAATTTGAGGCTGGGAGAATGACATACCGGTGAGTTAACTATATGAGCCCTAAAATGATTTTTTGTGGGTAAAGACATTAGATTTGGTTGTTTCACCTTCAGTTTGCCATGCTAAGGAGATCTGAGTAGAAAATGAATGAAAAACATTGCCAAGGTCCTTTCTGAAATTACTTGTGTAAATTCAAAACTATCTTTTATTGTTTTCCTTCACCTAATGTTAAAACCCAAGTTGTAAACCCAAATGAAGGGATAATACAAATGATCTTAAAGTAGACAGATCTATGTCAGTGTTGACTAGCAGAAGGGGAGAATACCTGGAATTGAATTAAAGCATGAGCTGTAAAAGAAGCTGCTTAATTAGAGCTCAAACTTATCAGCACATCTCTTTCTCTAAGTATTTTCTAAAACAATTATCATAATTTATGTTTTTGAATTGCAAAAGTGATAGGTACCCCTGAACTCTCACCTGCCACTTGCCAAAAAAATTTAAGTCTTCTTGGAGAGTCTCTTGAAAATGGTCTCTTGTATTGGCACAGATGTTTATCTGTATTTTAAAATAAGACAACACAATGTATTGATAAAGTCTACCTCTACAGAATCAATGCCATGGTCACTGAAATGCAAGATTAGAGAAAAAGTATGTTTCCTAATTGTTTATACTATGAAGTTAATCCATTGAAATCTGAACCCTAAAATTATAGTTCAGTCTTAACACGATCTAGCAATATAGAAAATTATAACAGAACACAAGGTTTAAAGTTACAAAAGAGAATTAGAAATAACTAGCAACTGAACCACTGATGATTAAAGAAAACTCTATAGTAGAGTCTTTATAGTAAAGACCCAACACTGAGTGTTTTATGTTAACATTTGTTATTTTAAGACTTGTGCTTTTATAGATATGAAAGCATTTAAATTTGCTGTTATATTCTTTATGGCCTTAAATCAGCAAAGCCCAAGCTTCTCCATGACCAGAACCAAATGTTATTTTCTAAAGAAAAGAGCCACAGGATCAGGGAAGTGTCAAGCAATTTATCAGGAAGAAGGAGGACAAGAAGCCAAGACAAGCCTTCACTCTTTAGGGCATAGTGGGTACTTACCCCTTTATCATAAAATATAAACACTTTTTTTAATGGAAAGAACATTTCTGAATTCATGTTTTCTTCTCAGTTTAAAGAGAATTTGAAGTCCTAAATTCAGGCCTAATAACCAGAGATAGAACAGATCATTAGAGCTAGCAATCAATTGCAGGGTCCTCCTTTACAGATGAGTGTGGAATGGGGCAACAGTGAGCCCAGGTCAATGGCAGAGCTAGCAGTACCTCCTGGGGTCCCAGAGCCCTCCCCTACATGAGCTCCCCTATGGAAGGCCATCATCTGGAGCCCTCTACTTCCAGGCATACTTTTTTTTTTTTTTGAGACAGAGTCTCCCTCCTTTGCCCAGGCTGGAGTGCAGTGGTGATCTCGGCTCACTGCAACCTTTGCCTCCTGGATTCAAGTGATTCTTCTACCTCTGCCTCCTGAGTAGCTGGGATTACAGGCATGTACCACCACACCCAGCTAATTTTTGTATTTTTAGTAGAGATGGGGTTTCACCATGTTGGTCAGGCTGCTCTGGAACTCCTGAGCTCAGGCAATCTGCCCACCTTGGCCTCCCAAAGTGCTAGAATTACAGGAATGAGCCACCATGCCCGGCCTCCATGCATACTTTTAAACTGAACAAAAGCAGTACTGCTCATTCTTAATGGACACCATCAGAATTAACTTTAACATGTGCCCAAATCCTGGAAATAAAATATAGATGGTAAATTTTACAATGCTCAATCAAAATTTTAATTTTTTAAAGCTAAAACACTTATCTCATGATTGAACAATTTTCATTTTGAAAAGTTCAGTTGTGGGTGTGAGTTCATGATGTCATAATGGAGATTGGGTTCAATTCAATAAAGAGATATGAAAGACCTATGTATTGGCCCCATTCTAGAGACGGTGGAGGGCAGAGAGAAATGACATGGAAATAACCTTAAGGAATGCACCATCTAGCCAGGAGACAGACATACAACCAAATATGTAAGACAGTGGGATAACTCTAGCAGAATAGTTGTGTGCTGGAACCAGTTAGCCAGAGCCCATCTCTACAGTGAGTGTGCATCTCTTCCCAACTCTGCTTTCAGCATCTTCACATTCATAGCTTGAAGGTGGCCATGGTGGGAATACTCACACCACAGAAATCAGCAAATGCTATACATCAGGGCTCTAGGAAGGCCAATTATGAAACACCAGCATACTACTGGATAGAAAGCATCAGAGAGAATGTGAGTTTTGCAGAATGGAAATCTCAGTTTGACGAGAGCTTTGGGTGGAGGAGTAGGCAGTAAGAAGAAGGGAGGGATGCCAGCTAGAAGGAATATATATATAGAGGCATAGTATGCTTAGGAAGAAAAAGTAGATCAGCGGCTCTCAAACTTAAATATCCATCAACATCACCCGCAGGGCTTGTTAAAACACAAATTGCTGGGCCCTGCCCGCCAGAGTTTCTGATTTAATAAATCTGTGGTAGGGACTGAGGATTTGCATTTCTAACAAGTTCTCAGGTGATACTAATGCTGCTGGTCTGGGGGCCCCACTTTAAGAACCAACAGAAGTAGATGATGCAATACTCCATGCCATGCCAAAAACAAAAACAAAAACAAAAAAACCTTGGATTTCCTTTGGCTCCTCACCTTTTAAAACGTGTTCCGGGGCCAGCAGCAACAGCTTTCCGGGAGCTTATTATAGAAGCAGATTCTCAGGCCCCCACCTCAGACCTGTTGACTCAGAATCTACAATTTTTTGTCTGTTTGTTTTTGAGACGGAGTCTCGCTCTGTCTGTCACCCAGGCTGGACTGCAGTGGCACTATCTCGGCTCACTGCAAACTGCGCCTCCCAGTTTCACACCATTCTCCTGCCTCAGCCTCCCGAGTAGCTGGGACTGCAGGCACCCGCCACCATGCCTGGCTAATTTTTTGCATTTTAGTAGAGATGGGGGTTTCACTGTGATAGCCAGGATGGTCTTGATCTCCTGACCTCGTGATCCACCCGCCTCGGCCTCCCAAAGTGCTGGGATTACAGGCGTGAGCCACTGCGCCCGGCCCAGAATCTACAGTTCAACGAGTTCTCCAGGTGATCCTTATGTGTGTAAAAGTTTGATAAGCACTGTTCTATCTAACCTACTGGTTCCCAGCCTGGGCCTGCACATTAGAATCCCCTGGAGAGGCTTTTCAAAAGTACTTGTGCCCAGGTCCCACTGTAATGCACTTGATTTAGGAATGAGCCAGGGCATGGGTATGGTTTCAGAGCTCCCCAGGTGATTGTAATGTGCAACCAGGCCTGAGGACCACCACTATAGGTATCACCCTCAGTTAGGAGAAGAGCTCCCCACCCTCAGTTAGGAGAAGAGCTCCCCATCAGGACACTGTTTTGAACATTCTGAGTGGAAGTTTGAAAGAGCAGCCAAAAGCTGCAAAGCCATCACTACCTGCTGAGAACAGAACTGGAGCAGGGGCAGGCAGATTACTCTTTCATGTGTCTCCCTGCTCACCTCACAAATCTCTCTTCCTTTTGCTTGCCTTTGACCTCTCATTCTTTCAGTTTCTCTTTCGCTCCCCTTAATGATATATAATATTAGTTAATTTAAAAATTGGTTATAATTATATAACTATATAGCTAATTATATAACTATACGTTAATTATACAGTAGTTAATATAAAACACTTTCCACAGGAGCATGTCATTTTAGTATGTAAAACACTGAAATGTATATAGTCGACCTTTGAACAACATGTCCACTTATAGGTAGATTTTCTTCTGCTTCTGCCACCCCTGAGACAGCAAGGCCAACCCCTTCTCTTCCTCCTCCGCCTCAGCCTACTCATCATGAAGATGACGAGGATGAAGGCCTGCCTTTATGATGATCCACTTCCACTTAATGAACAATAAATATATTTTCTCTTCCTTATGATTTTCTTAATAACATTTCATTTTCTCTAGCTTACTTTATTGTAAGAATATAGTATCTAATACATATAACATACATCATATGTGTTCATCAACTGTTTCTGGTATCAGGCTTCAGGTCAACAGTAAAGTTTTGGGAGAGTCAAAGCTTAAACCCGAATTTTCAACTGCGTGGGAGTAGGTGTCCCTAACCCACACATTGTTCAAGGGTCAACTGTATTTAATTTTAACATATGGAATCTTATTACATAATATGAAAAGGAGATAGCTTAAAAGTCCTTGTATTCTGAAAGCTATGTGGCTTTGATATGCCATTTTAATAACAAGTAAATTGAATGTTTTGGATTTGTCTCCAAAACAAAACCAATACAACTACTAATTGAGATGCTTTGTATTTGCATATGGCCCTTGACAGACCTGCCCCCACCATCCCCAGACACACACCTCAGAATTGGACCCTAATCGAAGTTCTCACCCTATTTTAGGGCACATGTCTATGCAGTGTGTACTATGACAGCACACTTAGTGCAGTTAGATTATGTAGTCTTCTGGGACAGTTTGGCCATTCCAAGGGGCTTTGCCATACAGTAAAAGCCATTAGCACTGAACTTCAAAGACATTAGGCTAAGTGAAAGAAGCCAGACACAAAAGACTACCTATTGTATGATTCCATTTGTATAAAATGCCCAGAAAAGGCATATCTATAGAGACAGAAGGTAAATTAGCGGTTACCTGGGGTGGGAGAGAGAAATAACTGCAAATGGACACTTCGGGGTTTTGGTGGGGGGAGGGGATAAAAAGTTCTAAAATTAGATTATTCCTATTGTGGCACAATTCTATAAATATATTCAAAAACTATCTAATTGTACTGGTAAAATAAATGCATTCATTGATATGTAAATTATACCTCAATAAAGCTACTTAAAAATAGCAAATAACCAAAAAATTAGCACTAAATATTTCTCCACCTTACAATAAGTTATTTCACCCTTGTCCTTTTCTAGTAATATCCGGTGAAGAGGAAGAAGCAAAATGGTTTTAAGGCAGACTCACTTAAGAGAAGTATATATTCCCATTGCCAGTCGTTTGATACCGTTTCATTTTTATTTGCTTTCAAGTACGCTAAGTCTGGCAAGGCAAGGAAAGGAGGGAGAAGTGGGTAAAAAGGAGGAAAGTTGGAAAAGAAAAAAAAGCTATCGAACCTTTTTTTTTTTTTTTTTTCCTTGAGACGGAGTTTCGTTCTTGAACCTGGGAGGCGGATGTGTTTAAAAACAGCTGCCTGGGGAAGCGGCCCGACGCAGGGGAAGGCAGCGCTGTCAGAAAGGGTTAACCCCCGGGCGCCGACATCTGGCAGGAGCGAGGGCGTTGGCAGAGCCCGGTCCGCCCGTACCAGTCTGTACAGGGGAGCTGTCCCGCCTGCTGATTTATCATTCCCTAATGTCACGGGGATGGGATGTTGAAATTGTGGCTAGAATGTGAAATACGAAAAACACGAAGATTATGATTTAGCGTCTGGGGAAGATCAGCGTTAGCCTGCAGAACAGCTTGTAAACGGGAGGCATCCTTGGCCCTCGCCTGTGGTTTTTGACTCCAACACTCAAGCCGGAGATCTGGGCGGGCAGAGTGTTCTTGGGTTAGAGCAGACAGAGGCAAAAGTGGAATTAATAAGAGCAAAACCACTTCTGTGATGCTATGGAGTAGTGCGGGTGAGCGCCAGGAGGACCAAAGTAAATTTTAATTAAACAGAGACCTGATGTTGAAGGATAAATAAAACAACGTGGGGTGTAAACAGCTTAAATCAGGGATTCAAATGACACCTGCGGGTGTCTAGACATGAGGTGCATCCTGATAATTTATAGTCTCGGAGAAGACGCAGATGAGTAGGATAATATCCGCAAATTTTGCTCCTTAAAAGAAATAATAGCTTGAATTTTAAGGAGGTACTAAATAAGGGAACTAAGTGGGAGAATGATTTTAACAGCTTTCCGTGGAGGAAAAGGTGAGTTAGCAAGAGAAACACAAAACTACATGTGTGTAAATCTTACATCAAAAAAAGTAAAAGATCAATGCTTCGTGTGATTTCTTTCTTCCCTCTTAGGATTTACATAGTGTGTTGAAGTTTTTCTTTCCTTTTCTTTTTTTTGCATTTCCACCTTTCAGCATGCCTCGATTTACAAGGGAAAATGCAGTTTCCACATTGTTTGTTGGTTATCAAAATAAGCGTTGACAACCGTTCCCTCAATGCTTACGGTTTGTTTTAATTACTTCCTGTCATACCAAATGCATCTACCATATGGATTTTAAGAACTGGCCTTAAGACATGGGCGTGCTGCATTGAAAGTTAAATAGGACAGCTTGACTACTGAATCTTGAGGTGCATTCATTTGTTCATTTATTCATTCAGCAAGAAAAACTACTGCCCCAGGCACTGCATAGAAATGAACAAGTCTGCCTGCCTTCACAAAGCACGCTATCTGCTCAATGGGATGATATGAAAACAGTGTGTGTGTGTGTGTGTGTGTGTGTGTAGCTGGTAGCCAGCTAGAGTACTGAGTCCATTTTGCAACAATAGGCGGAAATATATATAAAGGAGCTATTTTTCTGTCCAGCAATATCGGGCAATGGAACTTTGCCAGAAGTCAGTGCTTCAGATAACTGAAGATAATCATTCTTAAGAACCAATTTAAAAATTGTAAAAGAATGTTTGCTGGGAATCACTCTAAAATATAGCACTTACTGCTCTGCCTTCCTTTTATTCGGTTATGATGACCCTTGACTACAGTTGCTTTGATACAGGGAGTCGGGCCTGGGAGGTTTTTGTTTACTTGTGCGTTTATTGTATGTCACAGTTTCATCTTTATTGCTGTGTGATTTGGGGCCATTAACCTGCTAATTGTGCTTCTTCATCTGTAAAAGGAGGGGTGGACTTCACTAGAAGTTCTTTAAAGGCTTCTTCTAGTTTTGATGTTTGTTGCTTACGTTGTGCCATCAGTAAAGTCCCAGTACTTACGCCGTGGACCTGGGACCCTTGTTAGGATCAAGGCTGCACTTGTTAGAATTGTGTCCAAGGTACCCGTAAACATGTTCTGAGGGAGGCTGTGTGAAGCTCTTGGAGGTTTCCAGGTCACGAACTTGACAGGCTTTGTGAACTTATTAGGATGCTCACAGGCTTCTTTTTGTTGTTGTTGTTTCTCTCTCACTCCTATTTATTTATTTGGCTTGTTTTTGCTTTCAGTCATAGTCTGGAAAATTGAGGTCACTTTAAACCTTATCTCTAGATAAACGGAGTACAACTACGCATATACACCTTCCAATTGTGCTATTCCGAGGCAGAGGGAAATGTTTCCTACTGTGCATCTCTAAATTTCCAGAACAATGGCACAAAATTCATTCCACTTTTCTGTGCATTAATTTAAGTTAGCTTCTGCTATCAAGGAATTCAGCAAATATTGACTAAGTAGGCACCATCTCTGCTCCAGCCCTGGGAGAGTTGCTGAAAATAGAGAGATGAAAAGCCTGGTCCCTAACAGAGTGAAGTTCCCTGGTATATGCAGCTCACTGGCATAATGTCAGGACACAGCCCTGCATGGCTCACTGGTCTCACCACACTCTCTCATGGGTTTGTAATTCAGATGCATTTGTATGTTTTGCCCCAGATAAAGACCTAAAAAGTGCAAGTGAAATCCCACTGTTCTATTAAAATAGAAAACATGTTTGATGTTGCCTATATTTATGCCTTCTCCAGATATTTGATAATTAAAGGGTTATTATTTGCTATCATAACAATATGATATAATACATGATTATTGTGGAAATCTTGGAAAATACAGAAAACTTGAAAAAAGGGAATAAAAATCTGCATGAGTTGCCCCATTTAGAGGCAACTACTGGCAACATTCTGGCCTATTTCCTTCAGGTCTGTATTCTTACTAACTGAGACTTTGCCAGGCACTGTGCTAGTGACACTGCAATGAATGACTGCATCCTCCTCTCAAGCTTAGAGACCTTGTATTAAGTGTGATGACTTAATGTACCTGGAAGTACAAAAAGTAAGCAGGAGGGACTTGACCTTAGGGCACTTCCAAGGACTCTGGGTTTAGGAAAGTGTTTCCAGAGGGAGAGACATTTAAGTTGAGACCTAAAGAATCAAGAGAAATTGTCCAGGAGATGGGAAGGGTGACAATGGGGGGAAGGTGTGAGTGAAACATGGCTTTGGGGTGACTGGAGGGCAGAGGGCAGGGTCCTCCAGGAGGAGGAGTGATAAGAGATGGTGCTGCAGAGGTAAGCCAGGCCCCAGGCAGGGAGCTTATCAACCCAGTTATTAATATTCTGTAGCAACAACTTTGGGTCCTGAGTCTTTCTGGTTTTATTTCATTTTAGATTCTGCACGTCATACCATAGCATAAGCTTGTGTCATATTAATATAAATGATTTTAATGGATATATAATATTCCCCCAATGGATGAGGCATCATTGACTTAACTGTGCCCCTTTTGTTGAAGATAAATCTACCAAAAATTTAAAACAAAAAAAAGAGCCTTTTTTTTTTCCTTCTTGCTTCACATTCCACTCCCCTTGTAGTTCTCCACGGTCTCCAGGTAATGGTAAAACTGGAACACTCTAAGCAAGATAGATACATTCATGCTCTTTTACCCCAAATCAGAATTTGGACCATCAACTAGATGCCACTGCCTCATGACTCCTGGCAGCAGCTGTTAAATTCCCTTCCAGAAGTAGAATCAACACAGCGTTCATTTCTTCCTCTAAGCAGCCCACTCCTGCATCCAAAGAAAGATCAATGCACAGAACCAGTTTCTAGGTAGTACTAAGTCCCCTCTTCCTTCCTCTACTGGTCTCCCCCTACTCCCCCTACTCTAAAAAAAACCTAGGATCAGAGTCAGTTGACAAAATACAGCCTTTTATTAAATAAAACACTTTGGAAGAAAGAATCATTGCAGACAAAAATCGTGTATGATGAAACACACTCTTTGATCCCTCTTAACCCAGGAAAGCTATGAGCACTCATTCATACCTTCATTCATTCATTTATTCAACAAGTACTTACTTGGTGTTAGGCCACCCTCTGAGTATACAGTAAGGGCCAAAACCAACCTGGCCGCTGCCTTTCAGATCCTACAGCTGAGAAAAGAGTCTGACATTCCACAAATAAACATATCGGCAAGCATTTTATGACCTATGGTAGTAGGTGGTGCTATGAAGGTAAATAGATGTGAAGGGAAAAGCATAGCAAATCTAAGGAATTGGAAGGAGGCTGTGGGTGTGCACAATGAGAGAGTGGGAGAATGTTGTCAAACAAGCAAAGGAAGTTTTCTCATTTTTTTCCCTCTTTCTCCTTAACATAGCCATAGAATGTCTTGTGGGAGATGGAGTATTTCTGCCCATTTGGAAACCAAAAGGTTCATCTTCAGATTGAGTGGGCTTGGCAGTGGGGCAGGGGAACACTTCATGTCACCTTCGATTCCTTCAGCCTCCTATTTCCTTGGGTCTTTGAGGCCCTGAGGGTCAGTAACCTGGTCTCGGGAAAATTAAAATACTAAAAGCACACATGAATGAAGAAGTTCTGTTTATGTAGGTGCCATTTATGTACAACTCATTGATTTCCCTTCTGTTGGTTGTTCTATCTTGTGAAGATAGAATGTTATTGTTAGCACAGTTGTTAATATTAATGTTATATTTGTATTAGTTTGTTCTCATGCTGCTATAAGGACAGGCCTGAGACAAACCCAGGTAATTTATAAAGAAAAGAGGTTTAATTGACTCACAGTTCTGCATGGCTAGAGAGGCCTCAGGAGACTTTCAGTCGTGGCAGAATGCATCTCTTCATAGGGCAGCAGGAGAGGGAAGAAGGCACCTCTTCACAGGACAGCAAGAGAGAGAATGAGAGCCGAGTGAAGGGGGAAGCCCCTTATAAAACCACTGGATCTCATGAGAACTCCGTTACTATCATGAGAACAGCATCAGGGAAACTGCCCCCAGGATTTAATTACCTCCTACGGGGTCCCTCCCATGACATGTGAGGATTATGGGATTACAATTCAAGATGAGATTTGGATGGGGACACAAAGCTAAATCATATCAATATCCAACGCCCGCAGATTCTCAGAGAAGTAAGATTACCTTTAGACTGTATTACTGATGTACTCTGCCTAACCAAATCAGTTGGAACTCTTGGTTACAAGTGACAGAAAACCCAACTCAAGTTGGATTAAGCAAAGAAGGAATTTGCTGGCTCATGTGACTGGATAGTCCTGGGCTAGGGCTAAGTGTCAGGTGCAACTTAATGTGGGGGTCAAATGATATTATTAGTACTCAGCACAGCTCTGTTCTTCCCATGTGTTGACTTTGTTGTCAGACAGTATCTCCCCTCGGGGTCAGAAGACAGCTGCTGCAGCTCAGCTTTAAATCCCGTAGTGAAAAGGGAGCTGAAGACAACCAGTGCCCACCCCGGGAGCTGGGAGGTGAGGGGTGGAGGGAAATCCAGCCAGGGCATATGGCTGAGGGCGATGGAGGCATGGGCCCTGCAGAAAATGTAAGGTATTGAACTTTTCTTTTTTAGAAGAAAGGTAAATCCGTCTAAGAGTCCTGCCCCCTAAAAAAAATAACTATACCTCAAACCTAACTTTTGATAGGACCCGTTTATGTTACTTGACAGAATAGAAACTCAGAGAATGGGGCTTTGTTACTTTCTCAGGAAGCTGAGTTACAAGTTGAAAGCGGGCATCCTCCTTTGATTTTGTACCATTTATTTCCTTGAAATGTTCCGATATTTGCTGGGTCCCTTACCCAGCTACCAGTACCAATCCAGACTTACCCTATTTTTATGTATATTCTATCATTTCTTTTAGATTGGGAGGAAGGGCCATGTCGCCCTAAAAACTGAGTCTACCATGTTTTTCGCTTATTCAACTTTGAAACATAGCTTGTCTTCCTGTTTGCAGTTGTGAGGGAGGGAGAAATATAACATTTTTTTGCAAAATGTTTCAAATACTGGAGACTCAGTAACATCCCATTTCTGGCAACACCTAGGGGAAAGGAGGAAGCAGTAATGAGCAAAACTCTCCTGGGGAAAAGAGCACAAGAGATGAAGTGTGAGTGGTTACTCCTCCGTGATGCAGGGTCCAAGCAAGTCAGGGCTTCCGAGGGAGGCTGCTGCCAAGGGCTCTGACTTGCCTGCCCCGTGGGCCAAGGCTTGCCTTAGCCACAATAGTTTACTATGCCCAGACAAAAAAGGAAATTCATGAACAGAGAGCATGTCAAGTGTATGGCCACTGCCAAGAATAAGAGCCAGAATCTCCCGGTCGGGCTTCTCCTTGGCCTTTCCACTTTCACGAGGGTGGAGCTGGGCCAGGTGAACCAACCCGAGCACCTCTGTGTACAAGCCTGCGGCTTGCTTGGGAAAGTGAGTGCTTGCAAGGGCTGCCTATGGCTCCTCAGTCTGAATGAGGATGCCCATTGTCACAGAGCTGTGTGTATGCTGTGAGTCTGCCCATCCAGGTGTGCAGGCCGAAGATACGTATGCCTTCCTTGGAGGGTGTGGAGGCTGGACATGGCTTTCTCCAAACTGTTTTACCTTATTTTTTCCTGTGATGCCCGTCCAGCCAGTCTGCATAGCATCTGCCCTTTCAGGTCAAGAGGCTTGCTGGGGAAGATACTAAGGGCCCACATAACGAGAATGGAGCCACACAGTGTAACCCAGAGCTTAAGGACAGTCAGCACCTCTGGGCTTAGACTAGATAGAACCCATTTACGTGATATGACAGAAGAGAAACTCATGGAATAGAAGGTCTTTGCTACTTTCTCAGGAAGTTGAGCATCTTCCTTTCCTTTCGTGCCAAATTCAACTTAATTTATGAATTTGGCTGAGCCTGACCCCTTACCATACCTTGCCCACTTTCAGGCAGACCATGCACCAACACAGGGAGGCAGGCACTGGAATACAGAAATGTTTGCTGAGGCCGTTTGATGTGCAGGAACATCCAAAGGATAAGCTTGGGGCCCTGATTCCTTTACTAACTAGGTGGGTGGCATTGGGTGACTTTCTTCCCCTCTATGGGCCACATTCTCTTCAATAGTAAAATAGGTAATAGTCAACATGATTTTCATGGCCTTGTATAATTCTGACCCGCTAAGATAGGACAGTGCATAAAAACTCACAGTCACCTAAATCACCGTTCTAAGAGGAAACAGGAAAATGTGGCACCATTGGAAGTTCTCTTTCTCTCCCTAGGGCCATTGCACAATGCTAAAAGTGATGTCTGTGTCTCCCATGATACAGTGAGCACCTCCCTGATGGGGCTGGGCATGGCATGGGGCTGCACATCAGCATGGAGGCCTGGGCTCCCTTTGTACTGGCAAAACACCTGAGGTTCGCTTGGATTCAGGGACCATCCCTAACCTGTCACCATGTGGAAGGTACCACATGGAAGACACAGAGATATAGAAAATACAGTCTCCAGCCTCAGGATTTCTAGCTAATCTCAGCTTCTAGTTACTCAATGCTTCTCCTTTTTATTGTTTACTTCTAAGGTTTGCACATGCTGTGGCCTCAGCCTGAAATACTCTCTTTGTTGCCCTGTTACTGGGACTGCTGTGTACAGCTGTGCACGTTTCATGCCGCATAATTCTAGATCTATGTACACAAATATATATGATGCCCTCAGAGATGTGCAGTGTACAGCTTATACAACTGCACAGCATGGCTCCAACTGCCATCTCCACCCCATTTCCCCTATCTGGGTGTAGCTCATACTCATCTCAGTTTTCAGCTTAGTCATTACCTTTCCTTCCCTTCTGACCATCTTCCTTTCTTCCTTCTCTCCCTCTCTTTCTTCCTGTCTCTCACATTTATTGACCACCTACTTTGTGTCAGGACCTGTGCTAGAAGCTGGGTATACAACTGTAACAAAAGAGAGTCCCTGCCCTTCTGAAACATGTATATTGTTCTTCCTCCAGGAAGCCTTCCCTGACTGCACCATAATTATATCAGGTGCCTGCTGACTGACCAATGAACAGCTCTCACCTGGGGACCTTGTGCCCTAGAATATTGTGCCTCTGGTCTGAAGGAAGTCTGAGGGTAGGAGGGGCTGGGGGAGACTGAGCTGGAACTCCATTCCTTCCAGTTTCCTGTCCTTAGGAGTGCCCTGGGGCATTTATGAAGCTCATTAGTAAAGTAGCAATTAATGTGGGGCCCAGAGCGTGGCTTCTTCCTGCCAGGGAGGCCACAAACTTCCAGAACATCCCAGGGAGGAATGGGGCACCACCCAGACCTGCCTCCTGGGGCTGCAAAACAATCCCTAATGAGTCCTCTCCAGGGGAGGGTGAAGTCACCTGCAAGGAGGCAGCTGAGCCGAAGGTGTTCTCCAGGAGGCTTAAAATAGCCGGACTCCCTCCACAAATGCCTTCCCAACACTGTTTAGGATGGCAAATGCCAGGAAACTAATGAATCTGAGCTTAGTGAATTAATTGTTGATGAAATAATGTGAATAGTGTGCTTCCTGTTCATCAGTCTCTACAGAAATTAATTAGCCCCACTTGGCAGCAAACAGGATCAAATTTTCAACTTAATTTATGAATTTGGCCAAACTGTCTATGGGAAGTCTTGCCTGGAGGACCTTTCGTGGCTGCTTCATGTCCCAACAGGCCTTGCCTTTCATAGAAGATATGATTGCTTTAAGAGAGTCCCAACCAGAGAGAGAAGAGTATGGTGGAGGAGGGAAGAGGGGAAGGTACGACTGAAAAGAGGCTTTGATTGTGAGGCTCCAGCCCCACCCACGCTTCCTCCTGCCTTCCTGGCTCAACCCTGCCCGGTGGACCCCTCACCAGATGAAGGTCTGTTAGCTGAGCTGGGGGATGATGACTCAGAGCAACCTGGCTGACTTTCAGGCAAGGCCTGAGTTTGGTTTTAATTATGCTGTGCTATGTGCATGAACTAAAATTGCGGGATGATGTGAAAGAAAAATAATAAGTGTATTTTTTGGACTATTTTTAAATTGAGTTTGGGGGTGGGGGAGCATCTTCTTGGGTCTGGAGTGAATAATGTGAGGAATCGGCTCCTATGGGGCGTGAATTAGAGCCTTGATCCTATATGCCCCTGAGTGGAACCCAGAAGAGCTGCTGGCTCTCGCGAGTGAGCAGTCAGCCTTTGTCATCATGCAGGTCAGGCTCTCTGATTGCAGCTAGTGTGTCCAGGAATCCCAATCAGACATCCCTGCTGGGCAGTCAAGAATTCTATGTAGGCCGGGTGCAGTGGCTCACGCCTATAATCCCAGCACTTTGGGAGGCTGAGGTGGGTGGATCACCGGAGGTCAGGGGTTCAAGACCAGCCTGGCCAACGTGGTGAAACCCCGTCTCTACTAAAAATACAAAAATTAGCCGGGCATGGTGGCAAGCACCTGTAATCCCAGCTGCTCAGCAGGGGCTGAGGCAGGAGAATCACTTGAACCCAAGAGGCAGAGGTTGCAGTGAATTGAGATCACGCCATTGCACTCCAGCCTGGGGGACAAGAGCAAGACTTCGTCTCAAAAAAAAAGAATCCTATGTGAACCACCACTAAGCAGTGACTCCAACCTCTCCAGTCTTGGAAACACGTGACAGAGTGTGAATGCCTGTCTGTGTGGTGTGGTGTACATGCTTTTTTTTTTTTTTTTTTTTTTTTTAAGATGGGATCTCACTCTGTCCCCCAGGCTGGAATGCACTGGCATAATTACGGCTCATTACAGCCTCAACCTCCCAAGCTGAAGCAATCCTCTCACCTCAGCCTCCTGAAAAACTGGGACCACAGGGACGTGCCACCATGCCCTGCTAATTTTCAATTTTTTTGTAGAGACAAGGTCTTGCTATATTTTCCAGGCTGGTCTTGAACTCCTGAGCTCAAGCAGTTCTCCCACCTTGGCGTCCCAACATGCTGAGGTTACAGGCATAAGCCACTCCAACCAGCCGGCACATACTTTTTTATGTTCCGAAAACACTGGTTTTATCATGGAAAGCCTGTGAACCACTAAGTGAAAATAGGAGGGAAAGGAATAATGGAATGTGTTCTAATCTAACCAAAAGTTCTCACCAGCCTCAAGCGTCAGGAAAGGACTAGAGCCCCTGTGTTCCTACTACTTAGAATCATTTCCACTACTTAGAATTATTCAGTAATTCAACCATTCATTAAGCCTTGAGGATACAGCAGGGAATGTGCCCATGAAGCTTACAGTTATTATCAACACAGATATAAGCTTTCAGTTCTGGTTTCCTATTTTATTAAAACTTAGGCACACGTACTCCCAATTCTAAAATGTTTTTAAAGATAACACCCCCACAAAATCAATAAGTACTAGATAATGGGATATATTGGAAAGATAACAGGCTTTAGGGATAGGCTGGCTCTTCTCCTTACCAGCTATGTAACCTTGAACAATTTATTCACCCTGTTCTTTAGCAAAATGTTCTTTTTTTTTTTTTTTTTTTAACAGAGTCTCGCTCTGTTGCCCAGGCTGGAGGGCAGTGGTGCGATCTCAGCTCACTGCAAGCTCCGCCTCCCAGGTTCACGCCATTCTCCTGCTTCAGCCTCCCGAGTAGCTGGGACTACAGGCGCCCACCACTACTCCCAGCTAATGTTTTTTTGTGTTTTTAGTAGAGATGGGGTTTCACTGTGTTAGCTAGGATGATCTCGATCTCCTGACCTTGTGATCTGCCCACCTCGGCTTCCCAAAGTGCTGGGATTACAGGCATGAGCCACTGCGCCAGGCTTACAAAATGTTCTCAATACCACTTAACTGTAAAGTCACGAGAATTAAACAGGATCCTAACTGAAACTGTTTTCTTAGACCAAGGTTACCATAGTTTTCCTGCAAAGGGTCACAGAGCAAATATATTATACTTGGTAGGCCTGTTGCAACTATTCAACTTCACTGTTACAGCATAAAAGCAGCCATAATACATATACACCATGGAATATTATGCAGCCATTAAAAAGAATGAGATCATGTCCTTTGCAGGGACATGAATGGAGCTGGAGGTCATTATCCTTAGCAAACTAACGCAGGAACAGAAAACCACGTGGTAGCATGTTCTCGCTTATAAGTGAGAGCTAAATGATAAGAACACAAGGACATATAGAGGGAAACAAGACACACTGGGGCCTATTAGAGGGTGGAGGGTGGGAGGAGGCAGAGGATCAGGAAATATAACTAATGGGAACTAGGTTTAATACTTGGGTGATGGGCCGGGTACGGTGGCTCAAGCCTGTAATCCCAGCACTTTGGGAGGCTGAGGCAGGCGGATCATGAGATCAGGAGATGGAGACCATCCTGGCTAACACGGTGAAACCCCATCTCTACTAAAAATACAAAAATTTAACCGGGCGTGGTGGCAGGCGCCTGTAGTCCCAGCTACTCAGGAGGCTGAGGCAGGAGAGAGGCAGGAGAATGGCGTGAACCCAGGAGGCACAGCTTGCAGTGAGCCGAGATCGCGCCACTGCACTCCAGCCTGGGCGACAGAGCAAGACTCCGTCTCAAAAAAAAAAAAAAAAAAACCTGGGTAATGAAATAACTGTACAACAAACCTCCATGACACAAGTTTACCTATGTAACAAACCTGCACATGAACCCCTGAACTTAAAAGTTAAAAAAAAAATAAAAATAAAAGCAGCCATAGACAATACATAAATGAATAAGTATGGCTGTGTTCTGATAAAACTTTATTTATGGATGCCGAAAAAATACTTTATCATGGGGTGCATTAATGAACCCTGAGTTCTATATTAGTTTCTGGCAGGGGGTGGGGGTTATTTTTTGTTTTTTGTTTTGAGATGGAGTCTCACACTGTCGCCCAGGCTGGAGTACAGTGGCACGATCTTGGCTCACTGCAACCTCCGCCTTCCAGGTTCAAGCGATTCTTCTGCCTCAGCTACCCTAGCCTATAGGGTAGCTGGGACTATAGGCTTGTGCTACCTCACCCGGCTAATTTTTGTATTTTCTTAGTAGAGACAAGGTTTCACCATATTGGCCAGGCTGGTCTCAAACTCCTGACCTCGTGATCTGCTTGCCTCAGCCTCCCAAAGTGCTGGGATTACAGGCATGAGCCACTGCACCCGGCCTACTTTCTGTTTTTCAATGAAATGTGCACTGCCTGACATACATGTACCTCATCATTATCTCTCGCATGTGCATGGCTATTTAAATTTGTATCTGTACAGATGCCCTCAATTTAATTCAAAAAGGTTATCTACTAAAGGGAGACAGAACTAGCAACTATTTCATGACAGATAAGGAACAGGAGGAAGACAATTTACTCATGACTTTGATGATTTGTAAGTGCCCTTGGGTCCCTGAGAGGAATCTCCTTGCAGGAAATTTGATTCTTACTGAGAACTCAAACCTAGATGCAAGGAAGGACTCACCTGGGTACCCAGATCTGCTGCCATAGTCAGAAAAAGCATATTAAATGGAGTGTGCTGGAACCGGAGTAGGTGCCTACCTCCTTCCTGTAGGCGTTTGCAGCTGCAACCAGACTACCCTTCCCTTTAGGAATTTGTGATGTTATTACCAGCTCACTGTATCACCTCAGGCTGTGTCTGCCCTTTGTTTACCTTTGTTCTCAAACTGCCAGGTATATAATTCCATGGTTCCCTCAAGTAGCTTCTTGGGAGAAAGTAGATTGCATAAACGAAGGTGTATATAGCGAGAACTCGAGTCAGAGCAGCTAGGCAAAGCATTTGATGTGCTAAAGAAACCAAAGTATGGTCTTCCTTCAGCCCAACTTCCCAGCTAAATTGACAAGTCACTGTTCTGTAACAAATGTCCTTCACTTTCTTTCCCCACCCTCACCCCCATTCCCATGCCTTTACCCACTCAGGGCCTGTTGCCTGAACCTCCATTCCCTGCCTTCTCAGATGAAATGCCTCTCAGGCCCAGCTCACATGCTACCTCACCTCCATAAGGGCCGCCTTTATGGTATTCCCTAGAGGTAATTTCTTTCTCCTTTCTGGCACTACGTCACTCTTGAAATGCAGCCATTTGCATACTGTCTCACCTACAAATTGCAAAGTCCTCACGAGAAAGACTGTGCATTCTTAATCATCTTCGTCCTCTATTATCTTAACACTGAAGAAGGACTCTGTCTTGTTTGTTCTGTCTACATCACCCTGGGAATATTTGAGGACAAATCACTGTTTATAGAATATGATGAAATTTAATGAAAGAGGTCTTAATGTTAAGTCTGATTGTGCTGAATATCTAAACATTTTTCTTGACTGAAAGCAAACAAGCAGAGCAATTCTCTTTAGTGCCCTATCACCCAGAAATGTGACTTGGTAATTTTCTCTGTCTTCCCTCCCTACTTCTTCTTTCTTTCTGCTGTTTACCTATTACTCCAGTATAGAAAATAGAGACCAGGAGTTGACAATAAGAGCTCAGAGAACAGGGTTCAAATCCCAGCTATGCCCCTTACTAGCTGAGTGATCCTGCACAAGCCATTCAATTTGCCTGGGCTTCAGTTTTTGAACTGTAAATAATGCCATCTGGCTTGCCTATCTCCAGAATGGCTGTGAAAGTTAAGTGAGATGGTGTACATGCAAGTATTTTAAAATGGTGCAGTGCTTGCACCGTGAAAACTCATTGAGCTGTACAGTTAAAATGTGGATGTATATTATATTTTAGTGAAAGGTTCTTTTTCTTTCCTTTTTTTTTCTTTTTTTGAGACAGAGTCTCGCTCTGTTGCCCAGGCTGCAGGCTGGAGTGCAGTGGCACGATATCAGCTCACTGCAAGTGTCACTTCCTGGGTTCACGCCATTCTCCTGCCTCAGCCTCCCGAGTAGCTGGGACTACAGGTGCCTGCCACCACGCCCAGCTAATTTTGTGTATTTTTTTTAGTAGAGACGGGGTTTCACCATGTTAGCCAGGATGATCTTGATCTCCTGACCTCGTGATCCGCCCGCCTTGGCCTCCCAAAGTGCTGGGATTACAGGCGTGAGCCACCGCCTGGCCAGTGAACGGTTCTTTATTAGCACTTTATTCAGACATTTTCAATTGCATGGCTGTTAAACTGATTGCTGAAGAAAAAGGTGAAAGAATGATTTAAAGTTAGCTTTAAGTCATTAATACAGTCTTGAAGAGATATTGAGTTTATATGGGAACTAGCCATTTCACTGTACTGAGACAACACCACATTTTGTTAATTATTACTTCCTAAATCTCAGTGTTTTAATTTTACCCTATTCAAATACAATAGAACTACCTTTTGGTAATCTGGGAACTTGTATTTGAAGTCAAATTTAGGAGCTCTTTGTGGAAAAGCATATGATAGAGTAAAGGATGATGTATTATGTTACTCATAAATTTTGTCTTTAAAATACTGCCTGGAATAGATGAGCTATTGTAATTGTTTGGTTGGTTGTTTACTGCTCTAGACTTTGTGCAGTGCCTGCAAAACTGTCCCCATTTACTTGAGAACTAAAGGGTACCCAGGACCCGAGACTTTCAGTGTTAAAGCTGGGAAAGTCCTGGGCAAACTAAGACGGTTGGCACGTAGAAGATGCTGATATATTTGTGAAAGGAAAGGAGGGAGGAAGGAAGGCAGGCAAGAAATTGGTGAATAAATTTTGGTACTATAGAACTCTCCTTTCCTTGAAATTTTCTAGAACTGTATGTCATGTGTGCATATTTTAAACGTTTTAGTATTCACGTTTAAATGCCACTATGCTGCACTTTAAACACCATTACCTGGTAAAATGCCCTTCAACGAAGTGGTTACTGTTTGGCAAATATTCTACGGCTAGGACCACAGGCAGATGTAAAGATGTGGAAGCTACGCACTTTAGACCCAATTGTCCCAATTCTTTTCTCCTGACTTAAGGATTAATTACTTAAAAAAAAAAAAAAAGATTTATAAACCAGAGAGAAGATACCCATGGAGACTTTACTGTATCCATGGACAATTAAATTCTAAATGCAAAGTTTGGGGTTTGATGTTGTTCTGCTGGTTAAAGGCATGTAGGGCTGGAAGAGACCTCAGAAACCCCTCCAGCCCCTTCTATCACCAAAAGGTAAGGTGAGTCCAGGGTGGGCCAGTGCTGGCGTAGGTCCCCTTGGCAAGTTGGTGGCAAGACTCGGATAGGATGATCCTCTACTTTTCTCTGTAGGGTGCATACCACATCCCCATATTGCCTCTTCCTTTGATTTTCACTGCACTTGTTCTCCTTGCCTTCAGCCTGTGGCACTTTGGATCAAATTATGAAATCACTTGTCAGATCTGAGAATTTCCTGTGCTTCCAGGGCATGCACACCTACTTCTAATTCAAAACTAGTTGCTCCTACCTGACCCAGCCTTCTAAAAACTCTCCAAAAAATTGGGTACTATAAAGGTCTAATGAGGGTGCCTGAGAATAAGCAATATAAAAGCATTTTATCCATGAATCTCCAATGTCCAGATGTGGGTTTCTACTCCTAATTTGGGGGTAAATACTGATGAATGGGGTCCTACAAATGGGCTGCCCTCTGAACGTGTGACTTTGATATGACTGTGAAGAGGAGCAAATGAAAGTGGAGTGAATATTCAGAACAGAGGTGAAAACCAAGCACAATAGCAGAAAGATTAACATAGCAAAACCAACAAGTCTCAGAACAAAAAGATAATAAGCTCAAAATTACAACATGAGTAATGAAATAGTGGACACCACTGTTATGGACTGAAAGTGTGTGTCCCCCTAAAATGTATTATGTTGAAGCCCTAACCACCAATGCGTATTTGGAGATGGGGCTTTGGAGAGGTAATTAGGTTTAGATGAGGTCATGAGGGTAGGACCTCAAAGATGGAATTAGTGTCCTCAGAAGAAAACGAAGAGAGACCAGAGCACCCTCTTTCTCTGCCATTTGAGAACACAGTGAGAAGTGTCTGGCTGCAAGCTAGGAAAACAGCCAGACTTTGATCTTGGACTTTTGAGCTTTCAGCACTATGAGAAAATAAATTTTATTGTTGAAGCCAATCCACCTGTGGTTATTTTCTTACGGCAGCGCAAGCAGACTGATACAACCATATACACAATTATTCCAACACCCTGGCCTCTTAGCTCCTTGACTTCTTATTCCCTGTGACCCTGCATTCCATCCTACCTAATCACCCACTGCTATCTAAATCACCCAAACTAAGGACTCTCCACCTTGACTACACATCAGACTCACCCAGAAAATCTAAAACTCAACACCTGGACATCACCACAGTCCATTGGAATCAGAGTATTTCACAGGGTGGGGCCTGTTATTTAAAAGTTCCCTGGGTGATTCTAGTGTGTGGCCATGATTGAAAATTACTGCAAACACACTTGAGCAAGTTCAAATCAATAAAATGACAACCTTATATAAAATTAGGCAAAGAAGCCGGCGTGGTGACTCACACCTGTAACTCCAGCACTTTGGGAGGCTGAGGTAAGAGGATTGCTTGAGCCCAGGAGTTCGAGACCACCCTGGGCAACATAGTGGAACCCCACCTCTACAAAAAAATACAAATATTAGCCAAATGTGGTGGTGTGCGCCTGTAGTCCCAGCTGACTACACTCAGCCAAGTGAGGTTGAGGTGAGAGGATCACCTAAGCCTGGGAGGATGAGACTGCAGTGAGCTCTGATCTCACCACTGCACTCCAGTCTAGGAAACAGTGCAAGACCCTGTCTCAAAAAATAAAAATAAATTTAAAATTAAAAATAGCAAAGGATATAAACAAGCAGTTTATAGAAGAAATGCAAATGGTTAATCAGTGTGTGGGGAAATGTTAATGTTTAACCTTAATAATGATCAGGGAAATGTAACATTATATATATATATAGATAGATAGATTTTATATTTCATACATAAATATATATTTTATAAATATATTTAACATATCATGCCATTTAATAATGCATAGTAATAAAGCCTAGTAATTGTAGAAAGTTCAATAATTGTGGTACATCCACATAATGAAAAATTATTCAACTACTGATAGAAAGGAGTATAATTGTATATATTGACATGGAAAGATACAATATATATCTGTACACACATGTATCATATGAGGAATAAAGCAAATCACAGAATAATGTCTGGTATAATCTTTCTTTCTTTTTTTTTTTTTTAGAGATGGAGGTCTCACTATGTTGCCCAGGCTAAACTTGAACTCTTGGGCTGAAGTGCTCCTCCTGCCTCAGCCTGCTGAGTAGCTGGGACTACAGGCACATGCCACCAAGCCCAGCTGATCTCATTCTTGTTTAAAAAATTGCTCTCATTACATGTGGAGAGACACATAGACTTATATAAGCATAGAAGACTGTCTTAAAAATTCTTTAATAGTAATTACCTTTAGGGAGTTGGAAAGGAAAGTGGGGACTTTCACATTTTGCTTTGTATTTTGTGGCTGTTTTTACAATAAACAAGCATATGCTATTTTTGTAGTGTAAATAGTCTGCTGTGAGCTCAAACAGAAGCTCTACAAAGAAAAGCTTTATGTGCCAGAAGGTTGGGGCCATTTCAAGGTCATCTTTTTACCATCATTTACACTTAAAAAAAAAAAACTTTCAGGAAATCTCACAGATAAGAAAATTTTTGGAACGGTGTTGTTTTCTCCAAATTCTTTTTTAGAATTCTCCTCATTTGGAAAAGACTGCTGTACAGGTGATTTGTTCCTGGTATAGGAATTCCCAAGCTGGATATTTTGCCATTGATGTTTCTGTTATGGGGACGTGAGGCAAGTCCGCCATTGCTAAAGATTGAGGAGGAAAATAAGACTGTAAATGTGTCATGAACTGGGAAGAAATGTATGAATGCCACAGAGCTGGAGACTTATGTTCAAAGCATAAGGTTTCTGTCAGAAAAAATAAGGAGGCTGGGTGCGGTGGCTCATGCCTGTAATCCCAGCAATTTGGGAGGCCCAAATACAAAAATACAAAATTACTACTAAAAATACAAAAATTAACTGGACTTGGTGGCATGTGCTTATAATTGAGCTACTCAGGAGGCTGAAGCAGGATAATCGCTTGAACCTGGAGACGGAGGTTATAGTGAGCTGAGATGACGCCACTGCACTCCAGCCTGGCAACAAAGTAAGACTCTGTC